>NC_135229.1:11065349-11302849 GCF_052324685.1 Brachyhypopomus gauderio
GATTGACATCTGTAACAGCCACTCAGGAGCTAAAAAGGGGGCGGTCTCACACTCTCATATGATTGGTGGATGGGAACTCTGCCGTGTGCTGTGCTGTAGAGTGACACCGATGATGTCACTGGAGGGTTTTCCCCCCAGTCCATGTCTACAGCAGTGTGTTTCAGTGTGGTCATGAAAACACCCCCAAAAAAGACCACAGACAGACCAACAACAGGCAGACAGGCAGAGAGACAGACAGGTTCATTCTGTCCCACCAACTTCACTGGCTTCATACACCAAGAAGCTGCGGAAAGTTCCAGGTCCATGGAACTACAGCCGTCGAGAGGTCACCCGTCCTTGACCCTGCAGTCCCATGGCCTACATGTGAAGTATCTTGATCATACAACTGTGAGCTGCTTTAACTGGCCTCAGGTCTGTTTTAAACACGAGGAAGTTAAAAGCTTGTTTTCTATGTATGTCTATATACACAAATGCTTATACAGTAAAGCGCCATTCATAATGTATTCATAAGTAGTCATGCATCTTTTATAACGTATTCACAGCTCCGTCAGTCCGACTCCAGAGTGCAGTGGGGATGGTAACCGGGTTCCACTGTACCGCACACCAGCTGTAACGCTGTGGAATATGTGAACATAACAAAGTCAGCACTTATTGTGTACTGGGGGAAATGTGTGTGTCCTCTATTTAGAGCAACGTGAGCGTATACGGGCGTGTGGAATTCACACACACCACGTCCACCACACCCACCACACCCACCACACCCACCACCAAAACACACACATGCCTGCACTACAACTGACAGTGACAACCGCCTGCAATATGTCTGTATAATGACTGTAATATGATTATCTGTGAAACAACTCATTTGTGCACCTGTAGTTTTACTGTCTGGAATATGTAATCTGTAATGTTTGTAATGGATGTCTGTGATTAAGTTTAAAGAAGGGTGTAGAGGTGAAGTGATGGTGGTTTATGTATTACTGGCTATACCAGAACTTTGGGTGCTGATAACAGAATTATATTTTATACTGGAGTTATATACTATATTATATACTTTCCCTGGGTGTGGTACCTACAGACAAAGAGTTTTGTGGATTACTATTACTACTAATAAAGGACCATTACTGCTAATAAAGATCTCATTTTCACAAGGACGTTAATAGACAGTTATTGGATCAAAGCCGTTGAGTCGGGAATAGATCAGAGAGAGATGGAGAGAGAAATGGAGAGGGGGAGCGAGAGAGGGGGAGGAACGAGAGAAGGTGGTTGAGAAACAAGGGGAAAGATGTGTTGGGTGTGTGTGTGTGTGTGTGTGTGTGTGTGTGCGTGTGTGCGTGTGTGCGTGATTGAAGTGCTCATTATGATGCGTAGAGCCACATCAGTGAGGTTGGCAGGGTTCAGGTATAGATCTGTGTAACCCCAGCGGGGCAGGAGGCGGTGCCCCCCACTGGGGGGGGGGGGGGGGATCCGGGCCTCACAATGCCGCCCCTGCATGCTCCTGCCCCCTCACTGACCACTGATCTCAGACACAGGACACGTGTCCACACGAACGAACATTGTCCCTTACACACCTATAAGCATGGTGACCTGTCACGACGACCCTTTTGAAAAAGTTTGCTCAGTCCGACTTTAATACTTTAAAAAGACATAGCCACACACACACACACACACACACACACACACACACACACCGATCCTCCTGTACAGTCAGGTGAAGCGGTGTGCTGACTTCACAACTTTAATGAGGAACCCATGTCACATCATTAATGGCAGTGAAACGAGAGAGCCACAGCCTTTAATTAATGATGCTAAATAAAAAAGGATTTAAGCCTCTATTTACACCTTTAAGCTCTCCGGTGGCCTTCCATAAGCTACCGATGCATGTCCTGATTATAGTGCATAATGAAACAGTACCCAAGACACGCTACAAGACAGTAACTCTCAAAGCTCCAAGCTGCTGAGTTAAGTGAGATCACTGTATATAAATGCAAACTTAAATGAGTGCTTGGCAGCACACACACATACACACACTCACACACACACACACACACACACACACACGAACATACAGATGGAGAACTGGCCCTTTCAATCATGTAAATAAGCTTGAAAATCTTAAAATCTAATGGCAGTGTGATCAGCTGATGCCCACTGAATAGGATAAAAAAGGAAAGAATATCTAGAAGAGGAAAATAAGAAGAGAGGATGTCTAGAAGGACGTGTCCCACACTGTCCCACGCTCCCCCTGTGTCCTCCTGTCGTCCTGCAGGACAATGACACTGAGCAAGTGTGTGTGTGGGTGTGTGCCGAGGTGTTTGTAAGTGAGGGGGAGAGAGAGAGAGAGAGAGAGAGAGAGAGGCAGAGAAAGAGAGCGAGCGAGAAAGGTGCAGAGTGAAAGAGAAGAAGAGAGAGGGAGACATGGAGAGAGAAGGAGAGATAGAGGGAGAGACAGGAGTGAGCGGGAGGATATAGTGAGAAGGAGTGAGTGAGGGAGAGAGAGGAAGATAGAGGGAAAGAGAAAGAAAGAGAAGCAGGGAGGATATACTGAGAGAGAAGGAGAGAGAGGGAGGGAGGGTGTAGTGAGAGATGGAGAGAGAAGGAGGGAGGATATAGTGAGAGAAGGAGAGAGAGAAGAGGGATGATATAGTGAGAGATGGAGAGAAGGAGGGAGGATATAGTGGGAGAGAAGGAGGGAGGCTATAGTGAGAGAAGGAGAGAGAGAGGGAGGGAGGATGTAGTGGGAGAGAAGGAGAGAGAGAAGGAGGGAGGATATAGTGAGAGATGGAGAGAGAGAGAGGGAGGATATAGTGGGAAGAATATAGTGGTGGGAGATAGTGCCTCATCTCAGTACTAAATAGATGGATACACAGTGCCTCATTTCTGTATGAGTGAAATATAGTGAGATACAGTGAGATGCAATGAAACACAGTGAGAAATAGTGAGATATAGTGTCTTGGCCCTGTATGCAGCCGCCATGCTCCTGTCTACAGAAGTATCGCCCACTATATGCCATATATGCACACCACATTTGGAGGGGAGGGCAGGGGTTCATTCTGAAAACCCTCCCTGCCTGGCCACCGCATCACCCGGACATCCTGGAGCACAAGAACAGTTCTGGGGAGAACATAGAGAGAGGTCCAATGTAGAAATACACAATGCTACAGAGGTTGTGAGTAAGGATTACAGAGGTTGAAAAGTTCAGAAATTCTTCCGTGTCACTATTTAGGTGTCCTTTTAACAAGATATATTAATGGGGTTGTTCCATGATGACTCACCTAGATCCCCAAGTTTATGGATTTTCTTGATAGGAATAAGAGGAAACTGGTATTACTACAGTTATAGTAGTCCAAACACTTTTAGCTCAAAGTTTGAGCTAAATTTGATCACTTTTGTAATTCTTTATATGTGTCTTCTAAGGGTCACAGACTGTCTGATTTTCACTGGATTGGGTTGAAATTTGAGATGTTAATAAAATGTTTTACAGTAATCAAATTAAAATAATTTACCCAAATGAAGAAACTTCATTTTCAAAAATTAGATCTGCACTTGTTTTAACTTTCTTGCATCCAAACATTTCTGTGTAGAATGTGGTTCTATCACATTCTTGTCACAGGTTATGATGCATATAAAAGTGCCAGAGATTTAGGGCGTACTCACACTAGGCACAGTTTGCTGGTTCTGTGCTGGGGCCCGGTTATCCCCCCTCCCCACTCCCCCTCTGGCCTGCAATCACACTGGCTTCATCAAGCCGGCCCGAGCACGCTTACGTCACCACAACGTGACTTTATTTGGGAAAAAAGCGCGCTCGCACAACACTATGGAGTTCACAATTCTCTTTTTATTGTATTTTTGAAGTCGTTTTGGGAGTGCAGAAACACGGTGCAAGCACAGATTTATCGATAATTTAACACAACGATTGTCTGCTAATTGCTTTGCCGCTATGACTGTTTAACGTGAGCGTCGCATCACTGACGTCATGTTTGAGTTCCAGCTAAATGAACCAATCAGACGAGGCACCAAGCGGGCCCGGGCACGGTTCGCTTCTAGTGTGAGCGCTATCCGGGCCCGGGCACGGTTGGAGCGCTCACACTAGCCAAACGAACCGTGTTTCGGCAGGGAACCGTGCCCGGGCCCGGATCACAGAGCCTAGTGTGAGTAAGCCCTTAGCTAAATATAACCTCCTGAAAACTCACTTACTTTGACTGTATATTTTCTCAAGAAGGATTAATTTCCTTGAACCTTTTTTTAATTGGAATGTGTTAATATCGGCTATCAACAAACAAAAAAAAAAAAGAAAGGTGTTGAATAACTCCATCATCATTTACTTATTTTCTGTAAATGAGTGTTTCTTACACTTACAAGAACACAAAATATTACAAACTGAACTTTTACTGAAACTGAGAAACACGTGAGATACTACTTGACAAATCACAGCACTGCCTGAAGAATGATAATGTTACCAAACAGCACGGCATGGTGGCATCGCCGGTCACGTCACAACAGTCCCCCAACTTCGGGGGTGTGTCCCCCCCAACCTGAAGGCTGAACACTCACATTAGCGTACACTCTCATGTGACACATGTCCTATTATTTAGTTGTCTTTCTTCTCCACAGTGCATCACACTGCTTAATGATGGAATCCTTTGGACTGCACTCCCTCTCTTAATGTAGCGATCCATTTGGCAATCAGACCAAACCTGCTTAAGGTGGGATTACCACACAATCAGACCAAACGTCAGGTGGGATTAGCACACAATCAGGCCAGACGTCAGATGGGATTAGCACACAATCAGGCCAAACTTCAGGTGGGATTACCACACAATCGACCCAAGCTTCAGGTGGGATTAGCACACAATTGCTTTGTTTTCCGATGCTACTACTAGCTGATGATGTGAGAGATTGGTTTAGCCAAACTAATTTACTTGCAAACTGTAACTTTTTGCAAGTAGTAGCTACACTGGTTCAGTAGCTATATCAGACAGAAACCTTGAAGTCAACATAGTACAAATATTTACCTATGAAATAAAAGCACAGAAAGTAATATTACAGCCAGTAAAACTATGAAAAACTATTTTTTTAAAACTACGAAAAACTATTTTTTTAAAACTACTGAATGATAATATAGCATCTTTAATAGTTTTTATGTATTGTTAATGAATATGAACAGTTTATTGAAAATAGAGGAATCTGTTTTTGGGAAATAAGTCAAAATAGCTTAAACTGAGTTTTTCAGCTCTGAGGTTTTATCACAATCTAAAGCACTTCATTTTATACAGCACCAAATAACTGGTTGGATAAAAGTGAAAATTAGTGGATATATATTTCTTTTAGTGTAGATATTAATATTTACATGAACACGCTACCCTTGGGGTTTCTTGGATGTTCAGTACAGATTTCAAGTCAATCCTATGCAAAAGAAACAATATTTCTTAGAAAACACATTTAAGAGCCAAACGTCAAAACTAAAAACATATAGATAACTAAAAAAGTGTCTGGACTGGCATTGGAGGGTTCTGCAAGGTCTTGTGAATTTAAGTTTTCACGTGATTCTTTTCAAGAAGATCCATGAAGGTGAGATGAGTTGGTGTGTAGCAAGCCAACTGTTAACTGAGCATTAATGTTAAAATCCAAGTCCTCTTGCAAATCAGCCCCTGACCCAAAATTTGAGCAGAACATTTGATTGACACACTTTCTCATTCAGCCAGAGATCCGTGGTGTGATCTCACTACAACATTCAGTGTCAACCTGACCAGCTGAACAATTTCACAGAATGTTATGCAAAATATATATTTAAGCGCACAGTGCCATATTTCCTATTTGACAGAGATTTTCAAAAGAGTTCTGAGTGCATGAAGGTCTGACTAAAGGGGGTTTAGGCTGCTAACCAAAGAGCAGAAGGCCAATCGAAACAGGAACAGTGTCCCATCTTTCCCCCTGAAACCTGACCTGGGAACAGTGGTTTTATCCCTATGCAGTCCCCTTCATTTAGACATGGATCGATCCTACAGATCCTGGTTCAACAGCTACTCTGCACAGGCTAGGACCCTAGAATGCAGGGGTCAGTATATGAAGGGGTCATGAACAACTAAAGGAAAGGTCGATGGATTCAGAGACAGAGACAAAAGAGAGAGACAAACATCACAGAGGGGGAGAGATGGAGAGAGAGGGGGAGAGAATGCAGGTATGAGAATGAGTGCGATAGCGTGAACAGAGGGAGAAAATGAGAGATGAGCACCCAACATGACACCAACATGCCCCAGACGTCACCGTACAGAGTGCAGTGTAATGCGTTTGACCTCAAATAGGCGTCGGACTGGAAACGAAAGAACGTGAGGACACTCTGGTGTCCATGCCCGGACTCGGGGACAGAGTCTCACCGTTTTTTCGACTCGTTTTAAACTCGGAGACAGAAAGGTCATGGCTGCATTTGGAACAGGCTAATTGCGCTCTTAAAAGGAGCAGGTAAGTGCCAGTTGAAAGGTCACTCCTATCTGACGAAGCCACCGCTGACCCTGGAGACACCTCTGACCCTGGAGACACCTCTGACCCTGGAGGGATGCTCTACTGTGGCTCCAGGAGAGGGAGGCACCCCACCACACGTGCCCAGCAGCACACGGCTCTGGCTGGGATAGATTCTCCCGAGGCCAACCTCTCCTGGGGCTCCGGCATGACACATCTCTTTAGCTCCACTGTCAATTAATGCTGCTTATGGTGCTATCTGAGCCCCGCAGAACAAGCATGTGTGTGTGTGTGTGTGTGTGTGTGTGTGTGTGTGTGTGTCTAAGAGCAAGTGCAGGTCCGGGGGAGGTGCAGGCAATGTTTTTTGCCCCAAGTATGTCTGTCAGGTGCTGATAACGTGTGCGCGCACACACACACACACACACACACACACACATAATGAGAGTCTACATATTATTCATGACCTGGGCTTATTGAACTGCAGTCGTTTGGAGAGAGCTCGCAGGTTTGGAGTGTGGAGGAGGACGGATACGGTGAAAAAAAGAAGAAAAGAGAAAATGAGATAAGAGAGAGAGAGAGAGAGAGAGAGAGAGGAAAAGAGAGAGAGAGGGTGGCAGTAACAAGGTCATGATAGCATCAAACTCATCAAGTGTAAGCCACATCTCTCTGAGAGCAATGAGACCATTATAGGAGACAGAGGAAGAGCTTCAGAGAGCGAGAGAGTACGACAGACAGGGAGAGGGAGCGGAGAAGGGAGAGGGCGGGGCCTGAGCCTGGTGATGAGAAGGGAGAGGCGGGGCCTGAGCCTGGTGATGAGAAGGGAGAGGGCGGGGCCTGAGCCTGGTGACGAGTAGGGAGAGGGCGGGGCCTGAGCCTGGTGATGAGAAGGGAGAGGGCGGGGCCTGAACCTGGTGATGAGAAGGGAGAGGGCGGGGCCTGAACCTGGTGATGAGTAGGGAGAGGGCGGGGCCTGAGCCTGGTGACGAGAAGGGAGAGGTGGGGCCTGAGCCTGGTGATGAGAAGGGAGAGGGCGGGGCCTGAACCTGGTGATGAGTAGGGCTGCCATGATTAGTCGACTAGTCACGATTATGTCGACTATTAAAATAGTCGATGACTAATTTAATAGTCGATGCATTGTTTTTTGTTTTTTTTTCTTTTTTCTCTCCAAACTGCTGTGGCAGTTTCCATCCCAGGACGTTATACAGACAGGCTCTGGTATCGTGGCTACTCGGCGACGGAACTCAAAAGTGTGGGATTACTTTAAGAAAATGAGAGAAAAACGCATGAAATGCAATATCTGCAAGGCAGAACTTGCCTTCCACGGCAGCACAACCGCGATGCACGAGCACCTGAAGCATGTTGTGGCTGATTGTGACACTGATGTAGAGGGACCGTCATCTCTGTAATCTAAATCGCTAGTTAGCTGCTAAAAATAGCGATGGTGAGTTGTTTCATTAGCCTTAGCACGCATTCATGTGTTTTCTGTAACATCAGTGAGACCAAAACTTTATTTTTGTGAATAATTCCTTAGTTTCAGGTACCTACCTAATTTGATTTAAATGTAGCTAAGTTTGATGCCAGAGACAAATAAAAACCTAAAAATAAATTATTTATGTATTTATTTTTGTGTTGTTTAAGCCAGTGCCTTATCCTTATTTTTGTTTGTTGCAACAAGCTGCATATTTCATTAAAGGTTTAATGAACTATGATATAAATTGTTTTTATTTTTAGTTAGCATATAGCTGAAAACTAATGATGGTTATATAATAGTAGCTGCATTCTAGTGCGAAAAGCTGTGTTTTATATTTAATTAACATATGATCCGATTAGTCGACTAATCATAAAAATTGATCCTGGTGACGAGAAGGGAGAGGTGGATCCTGAACCTGGTGACGAGAAGGGAGAGGGCGGGGCCTGAATCTGGTGATGAGAAGGGAGAGGGCGGGGCCTGAACCTGGTGATGAGAAGGGAGAGGGCGGGGCCTGAACCTGGTGACGAGAAGGGAGAGGACGGGGCCTGAACCTGGTGACGAGAAGGGAGAGGGCGGGGCCCGAACCAGGTGATGAGAAGGGAGAGGGCGGGGCCTGAACCTGGTGATGAGAAGGGAGAGGGCGGGGCCTGAACCTGGTGATGAGAAAGGAGAGGGCGGGGACCGAACCTGGTGATGAGGAGGGAGAGGGCGGGGCCCGAACCTGATGATGAGGAGGGATAGGGCGGGGCCTGAACCTGGTGATGAGGAGGGAGAGGGCGGGGCCTGAACCTGGTGATGAGAGAGGTCGGCACGCTGTTTCATCAAAGCGCTGAAATGCCGCAGAACGCAGACAAGGAGCCAGAAATGATATAAACGAAGCGTCAGAGTGGGACATTTACCTCAGAACTCGGAAGAGCGAGGACACCCGCAGGACAGGAGAAACAGTTAGTAATGTGTGGCCCAGTTTGTGTGTATGTACTAGATGTATTTGTCTAATCAGCACGACCACCTTCTCAACTGGTGAACAGACTTTCACATTAAGTGAATGTTTTATTTCCACAGACTCACAGACTGAGTCTCACAGACTGAGACTCACAGGTTAACACTTCAGTTGTAGTTTGTCTCACTCAACATGGTCGCTTGAGACCATCATGTGCGAGTGTTGCATGAAATGATCTCGTCATTCTCATCCAGCCCCGACCAAGTCAGACAAATTAAGATGAGGGGAAGGAGTTAATACACTAAATGTGTGTTAAGGGCCCTGGAGGGCCAATCACAGACACCAGACCAGAAATAAAGTAAAAATCAGTAAGACAGGGACAAGCTGTCCTGAGTGTCGTGTGCTTATGACAGAGTGGAGATACTGAGCATTTAGATCGATCTAACCTTCAAATAGTGGCATCAGTGGAGCACTCTCCATTAAGAAGCCCCAGAACACATCTGAAACTCTGTAAGAGGGGAGCCCTGAAAGATGATGACATGACCATAAAGAGAGACCTGTTTAACAAACAACACACGCATTTTACAGAGCTGTATCTGGAAGAAATGTGAGCGGCACAGTGAGAAGCCTTGTGTTAGATACATTTTCTCTCTTGTTTTAAGGCACAAGCTGGCGGTGGAAAGGCTCGGTTTGGTCTGCATGGGCTGTCAACAACACACACACACACACACACACACACACACACACACACACACACCTGTGTACACAACATACCCACATTCAAATTTAAGTTGAACGCGGTCATCACTGGTCCAAGTAATGGCACAATAATGTTAGGGCCACTGTAGTGTGTAGCATCCACACACACATGCACGCACGCACGTGCACACACACACGCACACACACACGCGCGCGCACACACAGTGCTGTGAAGCTCTTTTGAGAAACCATTTCCTGGTCCAAATGCGATGTGCACTCTAAAAGACATCCTGCCATCCTTGTCCTGAGGAAGCCACTGTGCTGCTAGTTCCAGACCTTTAGTCATGAGTCCTCAGTGTAAATGGTATAATGAGAATGTACCGCTTTAGAATGTATCGCTTCAGAACGCACCGCTTCAGAATGTACCGCTTCAGAACGCACCTCTTCAAAATGTACCGCTTCAGAACGCACCGCTTCAGAACGCACCTCATCAAAATGTACCGCTTCAGAACGCACCGCTTCAGAACGCACCGCTTCAGAATGTACCGCTTCAGAACGCACCTCTTCAAAATGTACCGCTTCAGAACGCACCTCATCAAAATGTACCGCTTCAGAACGCACCGCTTCAGAACACACCTCCTCAAAATGTACCGCTTTAGAACGCACCGCTTCAGAACGCACCTCATCAAAATGTACCGCTTAAGAACGCACCGCTTCAGAACGCACCTCATCAAAATGCACCGCTTCAGAACGCACCTCCTCAAAATGTACCGCTTCAGAACGCACCTCATCAAAATGTACCGCTTCAGAACGCACCGCTTCAGAACGCACCTCCTCAAAATGTACCGCTTCAGAACGCACCGCTTCAGAACGCACCGCTTCAGAACGCACCGCTTCAGAATGCACCGCTTCAGAACGCACCTCATCAAAATGTACCGCTTCAGAACGCACCTCATCAAAATGTACCGCTTCAGAACGCACCTCATCAAAATGCACCGCTTCAGAACGCACCGCTTCAGAATGCACCGCTTCAGAATGTACCGCTTCAGAATGTACCGCTTCAGAACGCACCGCTTCAGAACGCACCGCTTCAGAATGTACCGCTTCAGAATGTACCGCTTCAGAACGCACCGCTTTAGAACGCACCGCTTCAAAGTGCACCGCTTCAAAGTGCACCGCTTTAGAACGTACCTCTTTAGAACGTACCTCTTCACTCTCTTTTCATGAGTCTGTTCCTCCACGTGCGAGTAACGGAATCTTATTGAATTTAAACGTGACATGGGAACACACGTGTCCTCGAGTAATACCGGCTGTGTGATATGGGGGAGCGATTTTTCTTCCCAATTTCGAGACGTACTGTCGGGAATATCCAGATCCCGTACATTCTGTGGATTCTCATTTTACACCCTTCAAAACACAAAACTGCATCCAAGTGTTTCTCGTGAGACACAACCGAGCGGAACTGTACGAACTGAGACTAACACGCTCAGCATGTTCCTGCAGAGAAGGTGGATGAAGTGTTGTAGGTGGATGAATAGATGTGCTGTAGGTGGATGAACAGATGTGCTGTAGGTGGATGAACAGATGTGTTGTAGGTGGATGAACAGATGTGCTGTAGGTGGATGAACAGATGTGTTGTAGGTGGATGAACAGATGTGCTGTAGGTGGATGAACAGATGTGTTGTAGGTGGATGAACAGATGTGTTGTAGGTGGATGAACAGATGTGTTGTAGGTGGATGAATAGCTGTGTTGTAGGTGGATGAAGTGTTGTAGGTGGATGAACAGAGAACAGATGTGTTGTAGGTGGATGAACAGATGTGCTGTAGGTGGATAAACAGATGTGTTGTAGGTGGATGAAGTGTTGTAGGTGGATGAAGTGTTGTAGGTGGATGAAGTGTTGTAGGTGGATGAACAGATGTGTTGTAGGTGGATGAACAGATGTGTTGTAGGTGGATGAACAGATGTGTTGTAGGTGGATGAACAGATGTGTTGTAGGTGGATGAACAGATGTGTTGTAGGTGGATGAATAGCTGTATTGTAGGTGGATGAAGTGTTGTAGGTGGATGAACAGAGAACAGATGTGTTGTAGGTGGATGAACAGATGTGCTGTAGGTGGATAAACAGATGTGTTGTAGGTGGATGAAGTGTTGTAGGTTGATGAAGTGTTTTAGGTGGATGAATAGATGTGCTGTAGGTGGATGAACAGATGTGCTGTATTGCCTCTGAAAGTGCTAATCAGTGCCCAACAAACTTTACAGATAACTTTGATTTGAGAAATACCTGTCTGCGCATAGCCGTTCACACGTGACAGAGACCCTATGGTAGAGTAATATGTGGTGTAATATGCCAACCCGCACAGCCATTTTCTAACTCATTGGTTTGTGAACACAACATGGATCCACTTTATTACTGATAAATCAAGTTTTTATAATAAACATAAATACATAAAATGTCTACGACTGAAAAGTAGATCGTCACTTCTTCAAGATCGGTCACGAAATAAAACTGTACAATCGGCGACCCCTACGGACAAATCCTCAAAAGATGATTCATTAGTCACCTACACGGTAACATAATTCACACTGAATCACGCAATGATGCATCACGGCTTTCTGGCCAGTCAGACGCAGTGCGGCGATGTCTTGGTCAAAGATGACCTACATGTTGGTTTTGTGAAAGACGACCCACACGTCAAGAGTCATCACAGCAGACCTGCATAACAAACACCATCATCTTAACCACAGACCTCCCACTGTCACAGACGGGTCTATATGCCTCGAGTCTAGAATTCCGTACTCATAAGGTACAATGAATTGCCAAACTCACAATATGTAATGGCCAATGTTTAGAGCAAAGTCCACTGGGTACTACACACATTTGATGCTTGTCTCTCTTCCTCAACGCCTCTATGGCACTGGAGTTTATTGGGCTGGGGGGAACGGTCAGTGCTGGAGTTTTGACAAGTTCACTTGGACTTTGTCAAGTGAAATGAAGTGTTGTGGTAAGCAGGAAGCTCTCACACACACACACACACACACACACACACACACACACACACACACAGACATTCATCCCAATTCATTCCAATACATGTGGTTTCATTTGGAAGGGACCAGGGTGAGGTCATAGCTGGACCTAGGTGCGACAGGTGCCTGTAGGGGTCAAACACTTTCATGTTTGACATGATTTTTGATTCTGAGGTCAAGATTTGTTTTGGTTTTCACATTTTATTGATGCTATAGTGTCTTAATTACATGTGTTGGCTCCAAACGCAAAAAATACAAAATTTTATTTTTAGAGAGTTCAACGCTATAAATAATAAATTCACCTGAGCTGCCCCTCCCCCCTCCCCAAACCTTACTTAGCAGGTCACAAGATACGGGAGGCCCCTGGAAACACATTGGGGATGGGGGGGGGGGGGGGGGGGGGGGGGGGGGGGGGGTTTGCAGTTGCCTTCGCAGTCTGGGCACCAGCCTCCTGATTCGCTGTGTTCAGGAGATGCAGGTCCAATAAAGAAAGAGTCAGTATCAAAAGCACACGATAGGAATATAACGATAAAGACATGAAGGCATGTGTGTGTGCAGCACACACGCACGTGTGGGTGATCGGAGACGATTCCTCGCTGGACTGGGACAAGGTTAATTTCAGAGCCTTGGACAGGGACACGGGCACCAGGGCCCAATTTAACCAGTCTAATAATACAGTAACGTAATGAGGGATCAGGCAGATACCAGCAGCTCCATATACCTCAGAACACCGCGCAGTGACCAGCAGAACCAGTAAGAGCCTTCGCACTAGATAATACACGTGTTTTATTCATGCCGAATCTTCATGCAAACTTGTTAGAAACACACAGCCTTCACTTCAAACCTGAACGGTGGCTTTATGCTTTGTAAGTATCAATCACACACACACGGTGGGGGCATGGTGTGGGTATGTCTGGAGAGGAGGACGGGGGCTTTTCACACACACGTCTGAGCGTGGTCTGTCACCCCAAAACATCCCCACACAGAATGCATGTTGTCAGAGCTGGACAGATGGTCAAACTGTGGAGCGATGTTGGTTCACGTGGAATACAGACTTCAACTGTACGTTTACAGAGGTGCTTCTAATGCAGTTTCTAATGGAAAGTGAGGATATGCTAAGCCTCACTGTGCCCTTTATTTTGAACAATGACCAAACATTATACGAAACAATTGTGCTGTATTACAGACATCACTGAGTCACACTACCATTAAAGCCAAGTACATGTATCTTTGCAGTGTAGAAAACAGTATACTGTACAACTGTACAGCAGCCTAGCTGTGTCATGTGACCCAGCATGAACTGAGGTAAAATAAACACAAAGGAGCACATGACTCAGCATCTGCATAACACAGCTGACTCAGCAAATCCTAAAGCCCCGCCCACCACCCACCTGAGTGACCTGAGCTGTCTGGGGATTGGTGGGTGAGGTGAGGGCGGGGGGGGGGGGGGGGGGGGGGGATTAAACCGGACTGACAGGAGCAGATCGAAGTAGATAAAGGAGAGAGCAGGGAGGAAAGAGAGAAAGACTGAGAGAAAGGGAGAGAGAGAAAAAAAGAAAGAGTTAAAGGTTAGAAGGGAGTCGTGCTTACCCTCCACTGGTCTGGCCTTGGGCCTCTATTAAAAATGCAGCGAGAACCTCCACCCTCACCTCCACCCATTTCTACAAAGCTCAGTGACTATAGCATCTCTCCCCAGAGGGGCGGTGTTCTGCACAAGCCACAGAAAGGCAGCATTTCTTAATAATTCCTAAAGTTTCTCCATCCCTCCATTTTATTAATATTTACTTTCTCCCATTGGTTTCTCTGCTGTCATTTACCAACAAACAAAACACCGTCTGTCTGAAAGGCTGATCGTGTGTTAAGGTTGAGGTGTGTGGTCTCTTATTGTAACCAGAAGGAAATGTCTTTAAACGCTGGACTGACAGGCCCTCCTCTCTCGTCTGACACGGATTAGTGTTGGTCAGTGTCATTTCGTCACAGTGTGGACAAAAGACTTGGTCATCGGTTTGGTTTTTTTCCCCATGAGGTGTCTGGTGAATTCAAACAAAGGTCAGTTGATTATGATTCAATAATAAGAGTCATTTAAGGTACTGCATCATGTTTGATCTGGTTTTATTGTCATGGAGAAGGAAACACAGGAAAACGGTGGAGGAGTTTAACATCATCAGATCAGGCCAGTGCAATTCAGCAAGCATGCAAGCTACTCTCACAAAAGGTCATTACCTTTTCATCCAGGATCGTATTACCAAGCATAAACAATACAGTGGCTGAGCCTGTGTGTGTGTGTGTTTTTGTGTGTATATATCTATATGTGTGTGTGTGTGTGTGTGTGTGTGTGTGTGTGTGTGTGTGTGTGTGTGAGAGAGAGAATGGAGTGCTATTTTGGCATTTTGGCGCCGTATGTAAGTCAGAGATAGAGGTTACGAAGAACGGTGGAGTCAGCAAACCTCTTTCTCCAACCGCAGCTCCTCGCCGTCAGGATGAGAGACTTACGAAAAAGAAAGAAAGTGTTTAAGTCGACGACAAATTAAGAGTGGGTGTGATCAGGGAAAAGAGAAAAATCCTCCAGAGTTGTGTTCAACAACAGCGGAGCAGAGCGCACCATCCTGCAGCCTTGTTATTAAAATGCCGAGGTGTCATTAGAGGCAGGAAGGGGGCGAGAGAGATCTAGACAATAAAAGGAACGAAGAAAAAGTAAAAAAAAAGATCCATCACGACTCTGTCCTAACTGGTCTGAAAAAGTTAATACAGAAACTAGAGTGCTGTTTACAAAGTCCAAACCAATCGGTTTCAATTGCTTATTTGTTATCGGTATCATAAATACGCGTCTTCCTTCCATAAACCACAATCTCGGGAAGCTTTGACGGAACCAACCCAGGGATTGGCTCGGCGGAGGAGGTGAGGATGGAAAGAGGTCCAACCTTTTGTTGAACACCAAACAATTACTGTTGGAATCCTTTCTGGTTTCCACCCAGTTTAAAGGCATCAACTTCCAAATGCCCATGATCTCTCTTCAAGAGTCAACATACTCCCAGAGGCCCGGCGATGTCCGATATGTACAAAGCCTGCCAGTATATCTTCAAAACGTCTGCCAAAGTGTCTACCACCTGAATGTCCAGACAGGAATAACATAATAATAAAGCCGGTCTCAGGCAAGCTCACTGATGCCAGGTTGCACAGCTGGGTTTTGAACCTGTGGGTAGTCTTTGAGGTGTGCTCCTGCAGTGCTAAGCAGGGACTCACTTTATTAGGCAGCAGAATTAGCAAGCCGTCATTTGAAACAAGGCCTGGGTGTGCTCTTGAACGGACGTACTGCGGTTAACTAGTCTGATCGCACCGCCTCGGTGTGAAGAGCTAATGTTCTGATGTGACTTCCAGGTATTCTGCAGATGACCCAAAGCACCTGTGGGGACATTTCACACCACAACGACCAAACAAAATCCCCTCCAAGAGAACGCAGACTCCTACGAAGCCAAAACCACAGTAAATGAGGACAAGGGACAGAGAGTGAAAGAGAGAAATGTCACCAGGTTTGGGTGTTGAGCCTCGGTGTTCTTACATTCCTGTAAACTCATTAGCATTCTGGAGCCGCTCCTCCCTCTCCCTGCCATTTACTGCCAGGGAGGAGAGTGAATATTCATATTCCTCTCGCATATGCGTCATAAATCGTCGCATATTCATACCCCAGCTTGCATTCATCCATTTAAATGAGTCTTTCTTCTCCACCGTGAGAGAAGCTGTTTGGACCAGAAACCAGGAATCATCTTTCTGAATTCAAGAGAGGTGCTAGTAGTCTGATCCATTTCAAACAATACTGAATAGCGATTTTCTTCTGAAATACCTTTATTAAAAGAATGTCTTCTAATTCTCCCTTTAAAACACACATCTGGAGACAAGAGACATCTAGGTGCGCGCACACACACACACACACACACACACACACACACACACACACACACACACACACACACACACACACACATTCTCAGAGAGTGTGTGGAGTGTGTGAGCTTCAGCTTGCTGTTGTCCAATGAGGTGTGGACAAACATGTTCCAGCAGCAGGATCAAAGCGCAGGAGGCCATTTTGGCTCTGGCCAGTGTAGAAACAGCCTTGAATTACGGGTTAGCAGACTCACTGTGGGATACCTGAGCACTCTTAACCAGCACTAGCGGGAACCACAGGTGGGTCCGATTCCTCACACACACACACCTTGGACTGGGTAATAGGGAGAGAGAGGATGCCACAGGGAAAACCTTTACTAATCTATTTCATTTCCTCTCAACCCCCCACTTCCTCTCCCTGCTGTAACCTCCGCTGGGATTCCTGGAGAACAGTAATCACGAGGCATAAAGGACAAAGTAGACTATAAATACCTTATCAATCATTTCCTGTTTGTCTAATCAGCCGTGGTTGGAAGCCCTGAGCAACCACACCACTCTATCCAATCAGATGTTTATCTGTTGCTCTCAGTTTCACCACGAACACACCCACACCATACGAACACGCGCACAAAATACAAATAAACCGACAACATCCACAACGGGCAACCTACATGATGTTATTATGACAAGAGGGTTACTTTAGAAAGAAGGAAGTAATAACGTCTTTTTTAGTAGACATCAAAATCCTGAACATTAATCTATTCCCACACCGTACCCACACCCACTCATGCACACACCTCCCATATGGAGCAGGTCACATTTACATAGAGCCCATATGTCTGTCATCTACACAAGGATATCTGGTCTACAGAAGATCTCACTGCGGAACTGAACACACGTTCTCAGCCACGTTTCAGCCTCACAAGAGCTCCATGTACTAATGAGTTCACTCCAGTTATAATTATAACAATGATTGATGTTTATGAATTTGAGTCAGCCCTGTCCAAAGTTTCTGAGATCCAACTAACTCAATAAAACAGTTCCGATTAAGCTTTAATTAAGGCTACTGATTTTCAAATGAGATGTACTTGACATATTTATAAGTGAGCTATAATGGGTTATATGGTAAAGGTTTTATCTGTCTTATGCATGGTCCATGCCTAAGAGATAAAAACTGCCACAATCCTACAATCACAAAATGTTCAGTATTTTAAGACATGCAAATTTTTTCCTCGCTTTTATGGGTATTCTCTCATGATCTCTATGGTACCATCACCACAGAATACAGAAGGGAGAGAGGGAGAGAGGCAGAGGGAGAGAAGGGAGAGAGCGAGCAAGTGCGAGAGAGGCAGAGAAAGAGAGAGAGAGGCAGAGGGAGAGAAGGGGGAGAGAGAGAGAGAGAGAGGGAAAGGGAGAGAGGGAAAGGGAGAGAGAGAGAAAGAGAGAGAGAGAGAGAGAGAGAGAGAGGGAGAGAAGGGAGAGAGAGAGAGAGAGAGAGAGCGAGAGAGAGAGGGAAAGGGAGAGAGAGAGAAAGAGAGAGAGAGAGAGAGAGAGAGAGAGAGAGAGGGAGAGAGGCTGGTTTGTTTGCATCGTGTGGTTTCCCCTCCAGCCGTGTTCGTTGAGCGTTTAACATTCGAAGCGTGATCGGTGTCCAGCGGTGTGAGTTCTCCCGCCGCTTCCGCCATTAACGCTCCGCTGCCGGCCACGCCAACCCAGCTGCAGAGGCCCGGCCAGCCCCGAGCAGAACGGTGCCGTGTGCAGGAGGCAGGAGACTGGGAACAGAGCAGAACTTTGTCCACATTCTGGGCCTGAAGGCCTTCTTTCATTCACTGCTTCCCGAAGGAAAGGCAGGTCCATAAGATCCATGCGGTCCCTAACGAAGAAATGGGCAGAACCCTTCATCGGCAGTCTGGTCAGAACCGCTCCCATCGGGACACTAAAAATCACTACCATTCTGATCACCTACACTCTAATGATGAAGAAAGCCCAAGTTACTGGCATTATAATCTATCCCATAATAATTAATCGACCCACTCGTTGTAATGAAGGTTTGGGGAGAGAGTCTGAGAGTGTGTGGGAGTGTTATTAGTTCAATTACAACACGAGGAACTTTTTTGAACTGTTGCACAAATGCAAGGACATGCAAACAGCGACAGTCACCCACACAGGGGTCCCTGCGACCTCACACCGCAGGGGTCTCCGTGACCTCACACCGCAGGGGTCTCCGTGACCTCACACCGCAGGGGTCTCCATGACCTCACACCGCAGGGGTCTCCGTGACCTCACACCGCAGGAGAACGCCAGTCATCTCCCAGGCCCTCGGCACCTCTCCTGCGAGGTAATGTTAGCTGCCTCCCCACATTTCAACAGTGTCATTTATCTCCGGCCATCTCATCTTCAGCTTCTAATGCCTTCCCTCAATACATGAGCACACTCTCATGTGCACGTGCGCACACACACACAAAATAAATAAAAAAAACACTCTTCTCTCCCTCTCTCTGAAAATACGCAAAGCATTAATCACGTTAATTAAAAACGTGCACTGCTTTTCCACACATCCTGATGACACAGAGAAAAGAAGCAATTTCTTGCGCAAGCACGACGGTGGCAATCTCACTCTCATCTCGTCGTGTCCAGACTGAGACGTACAGTTCTCTCCCCTCTATCTCGTCAGGTCGGTTCTTCTGGGCCGGGCTCCAGAAATGTCCTATCTCTCCACTCTAACAGCCAATCAGAGAGCAGCTCTCACGCACACAGCCGCAGCAGGCTTAGACGACGTGCTGTGATGCCACTCACCGTTGACTCACGTGAGCCTCACGTGAACCCTGCACACCAGGCGATGCTACACATTTTTGATGTACTCGTCTTCCGGCACATCGGATCACCGGTCACGTTCTGTTTTTCTCCCTCCTGGATCCCAGTGCGAGTCATGTGACTTCAACTGCATGCAGACACACAGAGTCCTGATACTCACTTCAAGTGTATTAAACGCTACCTCTGCAACACCAGTTCGATCCCTTCACACTACAGACACACAGGCCTCATCCCAGTGGTGTATCTAGTAAGTCCATTACACAGATGAACACGACACCATTCTTCATTCAACACCGATTAAATGTCTCCTTTAAAACATCTGTGTATGCTCTCCTAGGTCTCCCCATTATAGGAAAAACGCACTACTGCAGTCATATTGCGGTCATATTGCGATTGTAACATGCTTTGCAATAAGTTAAAAAGCACAGTGTAGACCCCCATGATGTCTTAATGATTAATGACTGGCCTGTGGTTCTTTATCAAAATGATTAATACTTTTTGGATAAGGCGTAAACGCTGATGTTGTTCCTCAGAGATGTTTGTGTGTGTTGACCCGACGTGTGCGTGTAGACTGGACGTGATTCCCATGATTCCTGTAATGAGACGCATTACAGAAATCATGGGACCCAAACGCAATGCGAGTTTCCCCGTCAGACAGCAGTAGGCTGCGTAGTCCCTAAACCTCGTGGTCTCTGGCTGTCAAGGAGGTTGGCGTGTTGTTTAGATTACACATAGCTGCTGCGTCTTGGCTTCTCTGGGCTCAGTGCAATTAATGACTGTGTCTTACCATGGAAACGCCTGGCTTACTGCCACGGTGACCAGTAGCCACAAAAGGGCCTAAAGCGGAGGCCTTTCGAAATGTTTGCAAACCTACAAACATGGTCCGCTGCTGCACAAGTTGCTGGACGTTACCTCGCTCAGCTCAGCACTAAAGGTGGCCAGAAGGCTGCTGCATTGACACGACCGGTCCGAGATGTTTACAGATCACTTTTATAAACGGATTTCTAACGGCTAAATGAGCGCAATTAACCACGGGCTAATTAACAGTTTTTAACGAGCCTTTTCAAAGGGATCGTTTCTCAAATTGCAACCCACACGGCAGTGTTCTCTCTGCCAAAGCCACAGGTTCACTGCATAAGCAACACAGGCCCTCTGGCCACTCAGAGCAGTACAGGGGCGGGGCAGGGGCGGGGCTTGACTCACAGCAGTGCTCCTCCACTGTAACCGAGTGTCTTTTAAATCAAGTCCTCAATGGACGTACAGTGTATCTGCCCCGGTCAGAGTGTCAGGACCATTCCACCTGCTGTCAGGGATGGGAGGGGCAGGAACAAGGGGCTCGGTATTATAACACGTCTGACATATCGACACAGCCTTCACAACTTCACCTACTCACAACATGCACAAACCAAAAAGGGTCAAATACGCCCATGCACAAACCTCCTCTATGGAAAGTACGAGTGAAAGAAAAAAATAACTAAATTCAGTTGGACAAGGAAAGGTATGAGGGGGCTGACTGGTCCACGGCACCAGCAAACCGTAAACTGGGACGGTTCCTTTCAGGAACCTTCAAACACAGCGTTGACAAAGTGGAATTTGCTCGCGCAAGTCACAACCAGGGCTGAGAAAATGGAGTCCACAAACAGAACGATGAGCGATGATCAGAAATTCCTCGGCAATCAAACAAAAATGCCACTTAGGATTTAGTATTTCTCACTCTCTCTCTGTCTCTCTCTGACATTCCCCGAGTGCCACGGTCTATTCAGCCACCCTCTCCTCCACCTCTGTAATCTTCGTCGTTTTATCATTCAGAACCTGCAGTCCCCAAGCTGCTGCATTCCTGTTAACCCCTAGGAAACTCCACGTAATGTCTGAGAAAAGTCTCAACTCTCATCTCAATCCATTCTACGCAATTTAAAAAGCAGCCTGAAACCAAATCCATAATCCCTTGTAATCCCACAAAGTCTAAAACAGACTTTATTTAATAATCATTATTACATAATGATTCAATTATAATTATGAGGTCCACTCAGACGCTCTCGGTTCTTCAGTGTTTCCTGAGACTCAAAACTGCCCCTTTCCCATCATCCATCACCGACCCCTCCGTTATCGATCAGACGCCACGTTAATGTGCACCGATTCGCAGCAGAGCAAACCCCCGTCACCACTCTCCACCACCCACGCGGGATCGATCCGTGCCCCTGCGGGCTTGCATGAGCCAGGCCGTTAAACGATAAACATTTGGATGCCACCACGGCAACTGAGGGCAATCGATGATGGCCCGACCCAAGGGTTCGGCCGTGCGCTCAGGGTCACGGGTCGTCGCTGCCAATACCTGCAGGCTGCCGCACGCCGGCCACCAGACGCGGGCCACTCACACGGTTCTGGAGTCCAAGCAGTTCACGCTAGCACTGCTGAGTTTGTGGACGCTAGTTAGCTTAAAAAAATAAACACACATTAATAAATAAAGGAGCAGTGTGTGAGTGGGGGAAAGCAACAAGATTTAGCGAACTCCATAAATATCTCTGTGTACAATCTCTTTTGACTGCGAGTTGTGTGTCGTTACAGTACACGATACATGGCAGTATTAACGAACCGCACTGTACAAAGTAGCTGCATTTTATCCAGTTTATAATTTGAATTTCAGAACTGGAGCTTGCCTGTCAGTTTCGTCATTACAAGTTAATTACAGCAGAACTTTTTGAACAGTCATTGGATGTTAGCGCTAACGTTGTAGCGCTGAGTGCTAAAGTACGCAGCAGTGATGTTTCCCTCGTGATGGATTAGCCTGAAGCTGTTGAGAAAGTGTGGATGCAGGTTGGAAATCCATGATCGGACTGGATTGGGATCGACGAGAAGAGGAAGTTTAAATCCACGAGGAGTGTGTGCATGAGCTTGACGGTGACAGACGGATACTCGCACCTAGACGTGGAAGAATAACGGGGTGTGTGTTCTTCAGAGGTGTGTGTTCTTCAGAGGTGTGTGGGTGACCGTGAGTGTGAGAGAGCGCACAGGAAAAAAAACTTTTGCTGTTAATGCATTAGGAATGTCTCAGAAATAGACATATTGTGTGTGTGTGTGTGTGTGTGTGTGTGTGTGTGTGTGTGTGTGTGTGTGTGTGTGTGTGTGTGTGTGTGTGTGTGTTTTAGTGCATGTTAGTTCATGGTAGTCTAACTGAGAATGAGAGTGTCACTTCCTGGCATTGCAATCTACATGAGACAAGTAAACAACCTGAACTTCCAGCAGAGCGTATATGAAGAAGACTGGGTTATTTTGCTGCTGTCGAAACCATTAAAGATAAGTTAGGAGGTGGCAGATGAGTGTGTGTGTGTGTGTGTGTGTGTGTGTGTGTGTGTGTGTGTGTACACATGCCTTTTCCTCTCCCTGTAGATTACATTTAGATGTGGTGCAAAATGGCCTTCCCCTCCAGACAGTTTAATATTTGATAGGCTGAATAAATAAACCAGTCACCAAACGAGTCTGGATGGAGGGAGAGAGAGAGAGATGGAGAGATCCTGCTGGCAGAATGAGAGGATCAGACCAGAGGGACTCCAATCCTCACACCTCCATCGGGGGGAAAGCGCTAAAGCTAACAACGCCAGACGCTGTTGGTCTGTGGGGTCGGTACGTGTCAGAAGTCCCATGATGCTCCTCCCACCTGAGGCTGCCCGCCCTCACACTGCTCACTCAGAACACACAAACGACCACTTTCGTACGTCGCATCATCTCTGGCTATTGAGGTTAATACACATAAGAGAAGAGCTAAATGACCCTGTTCCTCATAGTGAGCAGTTGGGTGGGGTTTTCTCTGCTGCAGAAGTGGTAGATGTAGTTGTAGTGGTCATTCAGGTTGGGGTTAGAAGGATCAGTGTTGGGTTTGAGTAGGTTAATTAGTTAGTTAGGGTTAGACGAGATTAGGTTATGGTTAGACAAGGGTATGTTTGGGGTTAGTTGGGGTTGGTTATCTTTATCTCTTTAACTTTCACAAGTCACCTCATCAAATAAATCCCAAGGTATCCAGAAAGTGTGACGGGGGGGTGTCTAACGTCACACCCGTCCTGCACTGCTCTGCCACAGGCCAGTGAAACCACTGCTGAGAAAGATGACCAGACGGACCAAAGCTTAGACCGCATGCTTCTGAAGATGTCCTAGAGCTTCTGAAGGTGAATGAGGGGGTTCAGTTTCAGCAGGGAGGGAAGAGAGAGAGAGAGAGAGAGAGACCAGTAGAATCCATCATGAGGTCACATGACTGAGGTTACACTGAGACAAAGTCATCTTGCTCTCAGTATCCTGATTGGCTGGTGTTGTCACGTGACCCTCGGAAGGGAGACGTACGTCTCGCCGGCCTGTCCAGCATGCGGTCGCCAGAGACAGACAGCAGCCCGGCCACGAGCTGAGCAGGAGAGGGACCGGTCCGGACCTCCGGTCGTGCGGACCAGGGATTTCGTCTTCCCCGAGTGGTCACACCGACCGGGTTCTTACCCCGTTTAAACCGTTTCCGTTTCTTCCTCATGGTTGCCGACGGCTACGCCTGGAGCTAGACTGCTGGCTAACGGCGCCATCTCATCCTCCTGCCTACATACTTCCCCACTGTGATATGGACAACCAGGAGATGGATAGAGGAAGACAGACAGGTGGAGAGACAGTCCTGAAGCAGTTATACCAAATGCTAGAAGTGAGACAGGGAGAGAGAGACAGGCAAAACCTAAACAGAGACGGAGGCAGACACGAAGGCAGACATGGAGGGAGCTCCTTCGAGCTCTGCGCCATGCGAAACCTCTCACTGAAGACGAACGCCTTTCAGAAGTTGGCCTTTGAATTAATGCGTCGTGTTTCTCCTGACTCCTCCCACAATTCCACAGCTCAGATGTAAACTACACACAGCACATGATCTGCTGTGATTTAAACATTAGAACATCATGTACACAACTGAACTGCATGTGTGGAAGGTGTGTGTGTGTGTGTGTGTGTGTGTGTGTGTGTGTGTGTGTGTGTGTGTGTGTGATTCAAGAAACGTGCATGCAAGAATAGACTGACTTGCTGCTGTTGTGCGTGTGTGTGTGTGTGTGTACATTGGAATGGTAATTCAACACATTCAACAGCTGTGACCAGACAAAATGAATACCATTCAAAGTAAACCCACAATCTCATAAAATGTGTAATTCGTAAATCAAATAACTTCTCATTCATCTATACGACACTATACAGCTAAAAGGTACTCATGCCATAGGAATTCAGTTAATGTACAACAATAATGAAGTTTGAAATATAAAACAGATATGCAGTGATTAAAAGCAGCTGGGAAGAATTTAATATTAGACAGTAACGAAGAAAAAAAGAGTCTGGTGAAAAGACTTCTGAACTGCGTCTAAAGACTTCTGAACTGCGTCTAAAGACGTCTGAACTGCGTCTAACGACGTCTGAACTGCGTCTAACGACGTCTGAACTGCGTGTAAAGACTTCTGAACTGCGTCTAACGACGTCTGAACTGTGTGTAAAGACAGTTTGCAGACTGGATCACTGTCACACTCCAACTCCACCTACTCCACCCAGTGCACCTACTCCATCACACACCACACACAGCCCACATGCCCCCCCCCCCCCCCCCACACTGACCCCACCAACCACACCCGCCTCACCCCCACAAACAGAGTCTAATGTCAAGGAGTGTGTGGGGTAACTGGAGTGGCAGAGCGAGACAGATGGATGAGAGAGGGAGAGAGAGAGAGAGAGAGAGAGAGAGAGAGAGAGAGAGAGAGAGAGAGAGAGAGGCCTGAGAGTGATTATTTGTGATGAAGAGCAGATGGAGTTCAGTGAGCACATGAGAACATTGAGGACGTGGTGAAGGTCCAGCTGGTCCAGCTCGTCTTCTTAAGGTCGCACAGACTCACAGGTCTTCACACACACACAGCTGTTCCCCAGGCGATTGCCATGGCAACGGCAGCCCAGATGCCCATTAACGGTCGGATTCGCTATGGCCGTGCGGATCTCATGTACCACGCCACTCGTGCCCTGACTGGACCGGGCGGACCGGGTGGACAGGGCCAAAGTCAGGACAGGACCAGCGGGAAGGGAGGGGGGAGTGCAGCTGGGCATGAAGGAGAAGTCTGCCCAGGGCACTGACAGAAGCCACGCCCCCGTGTGGGCACTGACAGAAGCCACGCCCCCGTGTGGGCACTGACAGAAGCCACGCCCCCATGTGTGCACTCACAGAAGCCACGCCCCCATGTGTGCACTCACAGAAGCCACGCCCCCATGTGTGCACTCACAGAAGCCACGCCCCCGTGTGTGCGCTCACAGAAGCCACGCCCCCGTGTGTGCGCTCACAGAAGCCACGCCCCCGTGTGTGCGGCGTAGGTATGTGTGTGGGTGGGTGCATGTGTTTGTGTGTTTTACCACAAATGTGTATTTATCCTCTATTTTAAAATCTGACAAGATGCCCTGCAGAGGACAGGATTGGCTCTCCCTGTACAGTTACAGGACACACACACACACACACACACACACACACACACACACACACACACACACACACACACACATGCATAGTCCTAGCAATTGCCATATTATTTGCTGCATCAAGCCTTAATGTTTTAAATACTTTTTAATCTTAGCATTTTGTTGCAGTAAAGTAGCAGTTTTGGGCTGCTGAGAACGCCACCTGCTGCAGGGACCACACTCCATATCTCACTCCAGATCACACTCCATATAACACTCCAGATCTCACTCCAGATAACACTCCAGATAACACTCCATATAACACTCCATATAACACTCCATATAACACCCCAGATCTCAACCCAGATCTCACTCCATATAACACCCCAGATCTCACTCCAGATCTCACTCCATATATAACACTCCAGATAACACCCCAGATCTCACTCTGTAAGACTGCCGGCCCCATGTGCTCCACAGACACACACAAGCAGAGTTTCTCAAACCCAGATGTGTTCAGTTCACTCCTTGGGGATCATGATCCAGCATCATGTACATCTGCATCAGGTAACACAGGGCTACAGAGGTCTCTACCTGGCCAGGTGTGCCAGAGGGAGGAAGAGTGTGTGGACTCTCAGAGTGCCAGATGGAGGACCACTGCTCTAGACTCTTACTAACACACACACACACACACACACACACACACACACACACGAGGGGGAAACAGGCATGGCCGTGAGGTTCCTGCAGATCCAGTCTACTGATCCTCCCCACCGCGCTACAGCCAGCCTCCTACAGGCTCAGAGCACACACCACCCACAGAGGCAGCACAGGGTGGAGCCCACAGCACAGTCAAATGACCTGATTACTGTGCTCCCAGTTGAGTTTACCGCAGAGCCACGCACGAGCTGGATTCACAACCAACCACGCCACCGCCAACAGTGCCTGACTGCCTACTGATGACTGCGTTTCATCTTTAGCTGTTACACAATATATCATTACAAAATCGCTTTGCTTGCTCAGCTGATGAAACACCATTGTCCAGAACATCTTGTTTCTTTGAAAACAGCAATAAAATATACGATTCTACATTGCAATTCTTATTAGTTAGAGATATTTGGCGTTTGGGTGAAATTTATGCAAAACATACGTCCATGCTAGTGATATACAGAAACACGCAATAGTGATTTCCTCAATCTACTGAAACAGACTCCAACAACAGTAGTGGATGTACCCCAAATAAACATGTCACGTGACCCCCAAGCATCAATTACAGCCCGACGACGTCTCACTCTGTTCACGAGTAGATTCATCGTCTGCTGAGACATCCCACTCATCTTGAAGGGCCATTGAGGTTCTGGGGTACAGAGTTATGAGCGTCTACACAGTGACTCTGCAGATCCCATATGTGTTCTATGGGATTCAGGTCTGAAGAAAGTGCAGACCATTCCATTTGAGTTACCCCAGTCTCCAGCAGCCTGGGCATGAACTCCATGAACTGGACCATTTTTGTCCATGAAGATGAAATTAGGCCAGTGTTGTGAACAGCACAGAGGCCCACTGGCCCCTTGTCCAGCAGAAAAGTTCCCTGGCCCATGCAAGACAATGATGTCTGTGTCTGATGGTGTGTATTCGCTCACCTTCCTTGAGTCACATATGAGTTTAAGTGACACCCCATTCCTAATACATAGGGTTCAATATGATGTTGGTCCACCCTTTGCATCTAGAACAGCTTCAGTTCTTCTGGGAAGGCTGTCCACAAGGTTTAGGAGTGTGTTTATGGGGATTATTGACCATTCTTCCAGAAGCACATTTGTGAGGTCACATCCTGAGGTTGGACGAGAAGGCCTGGCTCTCGTTCTCCACTCTAATTTATCCCAAAGGTGTTCTATCAGGTTGAGGTCAGGACTCTGTGCAGGCCAGTCAAGTTCATCCACACCAGACTCTACATTCCATGTCTTTATGGACTTTGCTTTGTGCACTGGTTCAGTCATGTTGGAAGAGGAAGGGGCCAGCTCCAAACTGTTCCCACAAAGTTAGGAGCATCGAATTGTCCAAAATGTCTTGGTATGCTGAAGCATTCAGAGTTCCTTTCACTGGAACTAAGGGGCCAATCCCAGGTCCTGAAAAACAACCCCACACCATAATCCCCCCTCCACCAAACTTTACACTTGGCACAATCTGAAGGCCACATGAAGTTTGGCTGTCTGTAGTGATTGACCCCGCTCCGTCCTACCACTTCATGGCGCCAATTCTGACCCCGTTGCAGAAGAAATCGAAACTCATCAGACCAGGCAATGTTTTTCCAATCTTCTATTGTCCAATTTTGGTGAGCCTGTGCGAATTGTACCATCAGTTTCCTGTTCTCAGCTGACAGGAGTGGCACCTGGTGTGGTCTTCTGCTGCTGTAGCCCATCCGCCTCAAGGTTCGATGTGTCGTGCATTCAGAGATGCTCTTCTGCATGCCTCGGTTGAGTTACTGTTGCTGTTCTATCAGTTCGAACCAGTCTGGCCATTCTCCTCTGACGTCTGGCATCAACAAGGCATTTGCACCCACAGAACTACCAATGACTGGATCTTTTTCTCACACACACACGGCCCAGCTAATTGAGGCCCCACAAAGCCAAGTCTCCGAAGCCAGCCTTATTAACCCCAAGTTCAGTCTCCACAAATCAGTCCATGATTGGTTTATAATTATTTACTTCACAATAAACAAATGTCTATCAAATATAACTATCAAATTATGAAATGTTATATTTTTGCTTTTTTTTCTTTAAAGTGGTCTAAATAAAAAAAGACCCATAATTGAACAACATACTGTGGTATGGAGGAAAACAGAACTGTTGATGGTGTGTGTGTGTGTGTGTGTGTGTGTGTGTGTGTGTAATAATGTCTTTATTCAAGCAAAAATAATGAAATGAGCAACCAACACAGTGTTAAAAACACCTCCAATACTGAGCTAGCTGGCCTTGGTGATAACATCTCTAGAGTCAGTAGTCTCCACAGTGGCATAGCCCCCCCTCCCCCCAACACACACACACACACACACACACACACACACAGAAAGAAGAAAATAGAACAGAGGGAGCCAGCACAGCAGGATCTGCACACAGGACAATGAAGGGGCGGAGACAGCTGTGTTGACCTTCACTTCACCCCTCCCCCTTCTATTTAACCCCTCCCCCTCCCCTTCACCCCCCTCCCCTCCACCCCCCACACTCTGGCCCATACTGGCTGCAGGCTCCTGGACTGCCCTTTGACATGGAGCACACCAAGACCCATCCGCCTCTTTCCCTTCTCCCCTTTCAGAGAGGCTCGGACGTTAACGGGCGCTCTGCTGCCCCAGAAGGCCGAGCGGGAACCCGCACTGCGTCTCCAAGCTGGGACCACTCCAGGCCTCGTGCTGGAGAGAGAAAAGCAGAGCCAGGCAGTCCGGGACCGCCGAGACAGGAAGCACAGGAACATTGGAACGCACTGCAGAAAACCCGGGACCAGTGGGGGCTGGTCCACCCTTAGGCTCCGCCCCCTCCACACCAAACCCCTGATCTAGACGGCTGTAATGGTTGTTGAAAGGAGGCAGAATATTTGCATAAGGCTGTTTGCGGAGGCGAAAAAACATTATTGAATTATTGAACGGAAAGGACGTCTTGATATGTTTACAGATGAATTTAGATTGGATTTTGTAGACAGACGCATACTCACAGTGGGGATTTCAAAGTAACTATATCCTAATGCACAGTCTACTCAGGCACCCGAGTGAGCTCTCTGAAGGTATATGTGTGTCTGTGAGTTTATATAACGGGACGTCGGAAACAGAGACACACACACACACACACACACACACACACACACATCACGGCGCTCCGTGGGAGGCCACAGCCCCGGCCGCTGCGCTCCTGTGGATAAGGGCCTCCATCTTGACCTGCAGCTAATTGTCGGGCACGACCAGTATGGGATCTTAACGAGCTACGTGATAGGTGCAAGTCCCTCACCTGCACATTTCCCAGCTACCCACGTGGCATTATCAAGTAACTCGCACACATAGAGAGGAGAGTGAAATACCAGGGGGCACGTGGCACAACTGGGATTCAAATCCCAAGCGGCAGGGTTCACGTGCGAGGTGCTTCACGGCGCTTCAAAAGGCCACGCCCACATACGGAGCCCACACCACACCTGTAAACGAGAAACCGGCACAGTTCCTTGGAAATGGCATTTTGAGGAAAAACACAGGAGACAATGAAGACCAGTTAGGCGCTCGATCAGATAGCGAACAAAAGACCATTCAAGTCTCGCTGGAGGGCAGGGAAGGAGCAGAAATATCAAAGCACACTAAATTAAACCAGGGAAGGATTGAGCTGAGAAGTAAACTAATGTAAACACAATCCTGCTTCCCCTAAAAACGCCCCAAAGCAGAGAGGCTGCAACAGCACCAGAGTCCTCCAAGGGCCCAGAATAGTTCTATAAATATATATATTAAAAAAAATACCTCCAGTTATGGAAATATGCCACCCACAACCACAATCCCTGGAGAAAGACAGCACTTATGGCAAAGAGAGAGATTGTGAAATTCCATTTGAGCGCTGAGCTCAGACAGCATTCCTAAAACAGTCCTCCAGCAAACAAACTAACTGGCAGAGCAACTGGAATTAAACAGCACTGAAGGTCACAGTGTGGAAGACAGAGGAGGAGGGTGGTGTCCCTGTCTCAGAGGAGGAGGGTGGTGTCCCCGTCTCAGAGGAGGAGGGTGGTGTCCGTGTCTCAGAGGAGGAGGGTGGTGTCTCCGTCTCAGAGGAGGAGGGTGGTGTCCCCGTCTCAGAGGAGGAGGGTGGTGTCCCCGTCATCTAATCATCTATACATTTACAGAGTGACGGAGACGGAGTGACCAGCCGTCTCTTTCTGCCTCTCTCTCTCTCTCACACACACACTCTCACACACACACACACACACACACACACACACACAACTTGGAAAGCAGCCGGTCCATAAGTCCTTGAGATCAGGTGAAGATATTCAGTACCCCCCCCCCCCCCCCCCCCCAATGTATATGCATATGAATACAAAGGTATGAGAATAGTGAGGCAATCTTGTATCAGCGATACACAAACATGCAGAAGTCATGCAATATTATCTCTTTCACATACATTCAGACATATTTATAACCATCATAAACACACACATACACTATTCCATAAAACTGTCAAACTGTATTACACATATCCAACCTACATAACCAATAAACCCAATAGGAGGCTACACGCACAGACCTTCATATCTCTCACTCCCTCTCACACACACTCCATCCCTCCCTCAAACACACACACACACCTCTTTTTTGAGCAGGCAATTATCTCTGAATGATGATACACCAGCCAAGAAACCCGTTTACCCCAAACAAAGGATGTTTATTTGCAGGAGTAAGGATCTATTTTTCATATGTGTGCGTATTCTGCCGCCGAGCCCGTGTTGATTGTGCCGGTCCCCCGTGGCGGTGTGTGCACGCCGTGCTGCTGATTGATGGAGCACTGGGAGACGTGTGTGATGTGGGGGCCCGAGAGGAAGCCGCAATCACAGCGGCCAAACGCTGTCATTACACAGGTGTCACACACACACACACACACACACACACACACACACACAGACACACACACACACACACACACTTTCAGCACACCTTGTACATGAGATTCCAGATGAACAAAACAAGCATACCACAAAGAACCAGAACATGCAGCATCTTCTGCAGGAGAGAGAGAGAGAGAGAGAGAGAGAGAGAGAGAGAGAGAGAGAGAGAGAGAGAGAAGGGGCTCTGGACGATCTTTAATGGTGGCATTTCCACTGCAGGGGACGGTGGGTCCATCAGCTGGTGCCGGTCGGGTGGACATAACTCCGTGGTACTTCACTCCTTGTCTTTTACAGGAATGTGTATGTTTGGGCTTGCAAATGGTTTCTTGCTGTTGCAAACCCACAACAATATTAAGGATTAAATTATATTAAATTCAGAAGCTATATTCTCTATAATTTGTTAATAAATAATTTGCATATTGTTTAGAACTTGAATGCTATGTGGACATACAGCATACCAGTTGAAAGCAAAATAATTGGGGGGGAATTTCATTCATTGTTTTCAAACCAAGACTGCAACGGTAAGATTGTAGCTACACCTGCCCTGTCATAAGTGAAGATTCACTCTGTTCATCTGTGTACGGTAGATCTGACTGGCAGAGAGGAGAGGAGGAAGATGAGGAGGAGGAGGAGGAGAAGATGTAGGCAAGTGTGGACACGCTCCATTAACTGCAGGTCAGAGCAACCTCATCTTTCCACTCAGGATGCAAGCCAGCAGAACGAATCACTTTGTGACACCACCCCTAACCCGCTCTCCACCCTGAACCCCCACCACTCCATCCCTCCACCCTTAACTCCCACTCCACCCGGTCCCTTCACCCTGAACCCCCACCACTCCATCCCTCCACCCCTAACCCCCAAGTCAGCAGAGGTTTAAACAGTCAGCAGAGGTTTAAACAGTCAGCAGAGGTTTAAACAGTCAGCAGAGGTTTAAACAGCCCACGCACACACTCTACTGCGTCTCTCTGTGAGCCCACACATTCCTTTCATGTGTGATGTTCACATTATTGGATATGACATGGACGTTCCTCTTACCATCTGACTGGCAGGTCAACCATGAAAACTCCACACACACACACACACACACACACACACTCTAAAACATCATATCAAAGACAACGGAGACGCCATGGGAAATACACAGCATCTACCACAGCTGCTGGCTTGCTCCGTGGACCGTGAATGTTGAAAAGCAACGTGGCATGGAGGTGAAGGTGTGATGTCATGGAGCCCGTGCCTCGGCTGACGTGAGGGGCACGACTTTTAGCTGTTCTGTGCCACCGCAGAAACGAGGGAACCTTGAAACACCACCGGAACATTCCAAACTGCGGCTGCTTGCCGTATTTGAGCTTTTTTGAGTATTTGAGTATTTGAGCCAGGTTGCGGTCGCTGTGTGTGATGTCTCACACGGTGGCTTTGTTATACCACCAGGGTGTTTCCCACAAGCCCTGTGAAATTGGGATTATTAAAACAGCAGGACACCTGCACACTCTCACACGGTAACTAACCAGTCACTTTAATCTTACTATGGCCCTTTTTCCTTCATGCATGGCAAACGTGCACACACAGCAAATAAAACTATTCAAATTCACACACTCACACACACACTCTTACACACACATACCCAATGCTCCTGTACTTACAGACACACAGATGTACGAATATGCACACTGTACTCAAAACAGTTCAAACACACACACACACAAACCAACACTCGTATACACAGTAACAACACACACATGCCCCGGCACCACACCCCTGCAAGGTCATTTATAATGCCGTTTTCCAGCAGCCCTTTTGCATAGTTCAAAGGAGCGGTAACAAAGCTGCCAAGGGCAGCCTATCAGAAGACACTCTGATGCCATCAGGAGTTCACCGTCCTAAGGTTCACCCATGCACCAGAGAAAACTCTTCACTGTGACCCAAAAGCCACCCAGAACATGAAACACCTCCACACCCTGCAGGACAGACGGGCGTTTCCCCGAGAAACCCAATCCAGATGCCAGACATGGCCACAACAAGCCATCTTCACCCCCCTCCCCCCCCCCTCCCCCCCTTTGAGAGAGAGGGCGAGAGAGAGAAACAGAAGAAAATGTGGAGAAAAGTAACGAAACAAAAAGGCAAACACAGAGAATACAGAGGGAGAGAAACAGAGAGAAGGTTTTGAAGGCCGTGGAGACATTGATATGATGAGGGGTGAAGAGGTGATGACATTAAACCCCCACTGCAAGATGACCACCGCAGGGAAACGAATGTTTCAGGGTCATTTTCAAGAGAGGAAGATTCACTCTGAGAAAAGGAGTACTCCTGAATTAACACCACTGTTCAGTTTACAATTACTGTGGGAGTACTGAATTAACACCACTGTTCAGTTTACAAGTACTGTGAGAGTACTAAATTAACACCACTCTTCAGTTAATGTGGAAATACTACTGTATGAACGTCACTGTGGGAATACTACTGAACTAAAATTATGGATCGGGCCACCAGATCAGCTACAGTTCCTCTACCACATGAGAGTTTTTCTTCTAGTACACTTAAGCGCTTAAGTTAATATTGAGGCTTCTTTCGCCCAGATAGCGTGTTTGAACAGTGTGTATGCCGACGCACTGTTAAAATAACAGACATGACTGTTGGCTAGAACGCCAGTCAGGTATGTGGGATTCAAAAGGTCATTTTACAACTGCTCGATGTAACGCTTGCTGTGAAACCACCAACAGGTAATGTGATTTTTACATAGTTCAATTTAACGATACATTTGAAAGATTAAACATTACTAAAAATTATAAAGATAAAAACGGCCCCTTCTCTGCTTTTAATTAGCATTTATGGACATTGCAACAATAATAACAACGTTGGTGATGATGAGATGATGATGACGATAATAATAATAATAATAATAATAATAATAATAATGCTTCTATCAGCAGTAGTAATTTAATTCAAGAATCTAAAACTTAATAGTTTTAAACTTGTCAGGTCATTTAGTTTTTCTGACGAATGGTTAAAAATAGTTTGTCACATTTGTCAGACCGGATAGATTGTAAATAAATAAATAAGCAAGCTTTGCCCTGGTGTTATTTTTAATAATCAAAATCAAGGACTTCATAGCCAGCATAGCTGCACCTGTTCAGGTGCCATCAGTAATTCCAGCCCTCAGTTGCCTGGCTGGGTATTTAGTGGTGCATGTTGAAATGCATGTGATCTAAAATGCAGCAAACACATCTTACCTCTCCACCGTGGCCATCAAAGATCCCAAATATGGATGGATGACTCTTGTTCACCGAGTCGGTGAGGACTTCAAAGCGGTCCTCCATGTGATCCCGGCGGCCCTGGATGGAGAACACCGCTACGTTGGGGCTCTTGAACTCCCACGTCTTGGAGAACTCCGCATCCAACACGTCGAGACCCCCGAATTTATCATTCTGCATGATCTCCGCCACTTTCCCCTTCACCATCTTCACGGCGTCCCTGCTGGACTTGACGATGGTCTTCACCTCGTCCGTGTGGAAGAAGTAACTCCACAACGCCAAGCTTATGCACAGCAGGAACAAGGTCTCTGGTCTTAGCAGAAAATAACGCATGATCCGGCCCAAAAGAGACAACAGGGTCATCGTATCTCCTACCATTTATTCCCCCCTCCAAAAAGATCACCGACCCACCAGTTCTCGTTCACGCGCACGTCTCAGTCCATGCGAAAGTGTCTTCTTCTGCGCGTGCAGCGCCTCGCGGTCCGTCTCGCGCAGAAACCGAATGGCAGCGCAGCCGCGTCCTCCTTCCCACGCGCGCCGTCACGCGCGCCGTCACCCCCTCGCGCTTCGCTGCGCGTGACACCTTCGCGTTTCGGCGCTCCGAGTGTGAAGCGGGAAACGTTTGTTCGACGCCGGCAAATATTTATTTTATGAATAAAAGTCCAGTGATGAAGGCGACTATGTGCGTTTCTTTCTTTTCTTTTTTTTAATAACCACGTAAGCTATGGTTCACTGATGAAAAGCCTATAAAGGCTATACATAATCTCGACAGCTTATAAACGAATAAATTTGTTGTTTGTTATATTTTAGGAAGCTAATGACTTGTTTATGTGATTGAAAAATGTAGCACAGCCAAGACAGATGCAAAAAGCCGTGACATCCTATAACAGAAGCCCATTCGAAAACTCTTTGGGGATGGGTTTTTAATATTTAAAAATTATGAGCTCTGCAAAAACAGCATTATTCTACGCAATTTCCGCCATAAAATAATTTAATCGTTTTGTTTTCAGCACAACGAATGGCCAATGTATTGTTATTAAGTTATTAAGCACATCACCTAATTTCAAGGACACCGTCGCCTTTCAGCATTGTTTGGTAAATCTAATCAGGCGCTTCTGGGGCCAACTGCGGGGTCCTTCCCATGACAATCTACACCCGCATCATCAGAGGGAGACGCCTTGGGGGGAACACGTTTCTGCTTATAGTGTAACATAGTTTGATTTGTCTACTCGGGTAACGTTTGTCCATCGGTAAGACAATAAACAGTTATATTGGGACAGGAGAACGCGTTATGTCGTTTAAACCGTCGCCGATCCTCCCGTGAAGTGTTTGTGGTGCTAGCTAGCTAGCATTGAGGCTTGGAGCTTTTATTCACGTGGCTAAGCGCCCGGCTGCGACGACGTGATTAAGAAAACACGTAGTAGCGGTTTGTTTTGTTTGTTTGTGTTTTTTGGCAGACAATATTTACTACCAGACATGCTTTGTTTATATTCCGATTCACTTAGCTAACTTGTTAGCTTGTAAGCTAACAGCAAGTGGCACGTGAGGTTTGCCCTTGCGTGTCGCGAGACGTGAAAAACACAATTAACCTTTTTGTCATCGTGTCTGATATATTAGTTATATTTTTGTACCAGAAGGTCTTTTCGTTTCTTCTCTAACCGATAGTCCTTGGTTTTCCCTGTATAGCGCGGGTCTCTGCAGTCATGGAGTACATCCAAGCCCCGGCGACAGCCAGCCCGGGCAACATGTGAGTACCGGCGCGTGCGGGCGGCGCGTGCGCTGCAGCTCTGCTGTCTCCAGTTAAGCGTGTCGCGCTGTCATTTTACTCTGTGCATGATTAAAGGTCGTTCATTAACTTACATTTTATTGTCTACATCTATTACCGTTATAATAATGTTAATATTACTGTATAGCTTTTATCTGGAGGAATATTGGGCTAAAATTCTAGGAAAGGTGTGTGAAACAGGATCAGGTTTGATAGAAACCTGTATATCACCGTCATTATTCCATAAAGTATTCGAAACTAACTTTAGCTCAGCTAAATGGTACTATGCACTTATGAGAAGTGACATGATTAGGTAAAGCCTTAAATAGCAGAGGTTGCAGTAACCCCTCTTGTTAATTTTGTTTGTCAACACTGTCAACTTGTAATATTTTGTGGAAAGTGAATGATTTAGTTTGAATCTTTGTCATCTTACATTGCATTTTACATTTGCCATCTATTGGCAGTATAAAGTTAATTATTATTTCCTATTTCTATGTAAACATTTAAACCTTAAAAGTACATTTACCTGGTTTGCTCCAAAACTGACTTCATAAAATAGTATTTAAAGAGAGGCTGCTTTGCAGTTTAGATGTGTGTGGTTTGGCACGGATTTTCATTTCATATTGCTGCTATTGTTTTATGATGGTAAGAGGCCACCTCTGCTGGGAGGATAATATAAAATAAACAGAACAATTTACAGCAGCTGTGCAACCAGAGCACTTGCTCCGTGTGATTAAGCTTTATGTCTGCCCCCCTCACACCGCCATGGTGCGCTCATTTGTCCCTGCTTTCTTCCTGTAGCCTTTGCTGTATGTGTGGAATCCCCATCCCGCCAAATCCAGCCAATATGTGTGTGTCCTGCCTGAGGACGCAGGTGGACATCTCAGAGGGCATCCCCAAGCAGGTGTCCGTGCACTTCTGCAAGCAGTGTGAACGGTACGCACCAGTGTGTTGAGTGTGTGGGTGGGTGGGTGGGTGTGTGTGTGCGTGCAGTGGGAGTGTCTGCTGGGGTCTGGATATGGTTCTGTTTTCCATTATTGCTTGGTTGGTTTGGGTTTTTGGGTTGAGTTTGGTGTTTCTGTGACTGTGTAAGCTTCGTTATCCCAATTATTTAATTACAGCCAACTTCTAGCAGTCTGTGGCAGTCTTCTAGCAGTCTGTGGCAGTCTTCTAGCGGTCTGTGGCAGTCTTCTAGCGGTCTGTGGCAGTCTTCTAGCGGTCTTCTAGCAGTCTGTGGCAATCTTGTAGCAGTCTTGTGGCAGTCTGTGGCAGTGTTTCGTAAGCTGGTCGTGTCATGGGCCTGAATGACTCCTCCCCCTGTTCCGGCAGCTACCTCCAGCCTCCGGGGACCTGGGTGCAGTGTTCTCTAGAGTCTCGGGAACTGCTCACACTCTGCTTGAAGAAGCTGAAGGGCTCCATGTCGAAGGTAAAGAGCACGCGTTCAAGCACAGTGCAGCGCTGTGGAAACCTAGCTCCGCCTCTGGGTCTCTTAACCCGCCCCTTCGTCTTCCCAGGTCCGCCTCATAGACGCCGGCTTCCTGTGGACAGAACCGCACTCCAAAAGAATCAAGATGAAGCTGACCATTCAGAAAGAGGTGATTTCAGCCCCACGCTCGTGAGCTGTTTGTAAAAAGCTTGAGCTTGATTGGCCAGCACAGTCACAGTCCTTCTCTGTCTCTAGGTGATGAACGGAGCGATCCTCCAGCAGGTGTTCGTGGTGGAGTTCGTGGTACAGCCGCAGATGTGTGACGACTGTCACCGGGTGGAGGCCAAGGACTTCTGGAAGGCAGTGGTGCAAGTCAGACAGAAGGTACCGCCCCCTGCTGGACATCCTCTCCAACCACAGCTTGTATGTAGAATGAAGATGGATCGATAGATGGTTTGAAAGCAGGTGATACTCATGAGCAGGATGTGGTCAAGTTTTTAGCCTCCGTCGACCTGCAACATCCCCAATGGGGTTTTAGTTTAGTATGACCCACCCACCCGACCTGCTGTCTTTGACACGGTGGTGAGGATATGAGCCAGGTGACCTACCCAATCACCACAGGTCATTCTGAACGTCCAATCACAAGTCACGAACGGCACGCTGAAGTCTGCTCTGTGGACATGTCTCATGAAAGACAACCCTTCTCTTTTTGATTTTTGGTAGACTGTTCACAAGAAGACTTTCTTCTACTTGGAGCAGCTGATTCTGAAGCACCGGGTACACCAGAACACCCTTCGCATCAAGGAGATCCACGGTGGGTGTCTGTCCTTCCTCACCCTCCTCATCCTCACGCTCCTCTCCGCAAGGCTCGTCTGGTGATGCCGTTTTGGGAAAATTATCATGTCAGCTGCGTTTTATTATTATCGTAAAATGGTGCTTCAGCTTATTGAAATTGAAACCAGCCCCGTCGGCCGTGTTAGTGTTTCTATCCAAAACGGTTTTTAACAGCAGCTTTCGCCTGTGGGACTCTAGGCAGCTTGCTGAGGGCCCGGTGATAGATGGTCAGCTCGGCATGGAGGGGGGGGGGGGGGGGGGGGGGTGTTGCATAATTTGACACATGGCAGCCATATTGGACACCCCCTCCATCTGGGCTGGGTTACAGGGGAATGTTTTATATGTGCAGATGACTTACAGCTAATGATTTTTAATCACTTCTCTTGTCTCCTTGAGCTCTAGTGTGCACACACAAACTACTAGTGTGTGTGTGTGTGTGTGTGTGTGTGTGTGTGTAGAAGAACATGTATACTCACTACTATTCTCACTCTTTGCTGTTGCTAGATGGTATTGATTTCTACTATGGCTCCAAGCAGCATGCTCAGAAGATGGTGGATTTCCTGCAGTGCACAGTCCCCTGCAGGTGTGAGGTTCACCCCCCCCCCCCCCCCCCCCTTCATCCTCCTGACAAAAATGTGTCGGAGGCACAGAGTCAGAAATTAGTTCGGGTTCATGCAGTTCAGCGGAATGTCAACCCACATGTGCAGTTCATATGAATTTGACACTGTGTCATAAATCTTGTTTCCGTAAAGTTATTTTTTTTTCCCTCTCATTCTCCGTTTTGGAAGTCTTAGGCCACATTCGGTTGATTATGCGATTGGCTCGTTAATTTTTAATCACTATTATTAATATTCTCTGTTTCTAAGATCAAAAGCTTCTCAGCGTCTCATCTCCCACGACGTACACTCGAACTCCTACAACTACAAAAGCACCTTTTCCGTGGAGATCGTGCCCATCTGCAAGGTGCACGTCCTTATCAGCACAGTAGAGTCTTTTAATCAGCGCGGTGCATTGTGTGTGTGTGTGTGTGCGTGTCAGATACGAGCGTGCCTATCACGCCTGCCAGTGATTCATTTGGTGTGTGGGTGGGTGTGAGGGAGAATGTGTGTGCGTGCGTGTGACACTTCGATTGGCTGTGACCCTGTTAAGTAAATGTGTGTCTGAAATATGAAAAATGATAATTCCTAGATTTCTGCTGCATCTCTCGGTGGGTGTTGAGAACGGCTTTGAATAAGTGAACAGTTGAATCTTGAATAGACAAATGTGAATCAAGGTGGTTCCTTCTTCCCTGAGAGGTGAGATTATTCAAGGACCGTTGTTGTGTCACCCTTGTAGAACACATCTGTGTGTGTGTGTGTGTGTGTGTGTGTGTGTGTGTGTGTGTGCGTGTGTGTGTGTGTGTGTTACTTCCCCATCCCACCTCGCAGGACAACGTGGTGTGTTTGTCTCCTCGTTTAGCCCAAAGTCTGGGCAACATGGGCCAGGTGTGTGTGTGTATTCAGGTGACCAGCACCGTCCACCTCATCGACCCCAGCACCCTGCAGCGTGAGTACCACGCCCCCTCCGTGATTTACTGATTTATTTTTCATTCACTCTTGAAGTGTAAAAAGTAAAAATGTTCCCTTTGGTCCATTTGCCCAATTCACACACGAAGATAAATCAGATCAAAGAGCGAAACGATTCGAAGCGTATCGACGTGCTTCTGGTTACCTGCAGTGATCTTCAGCCAAAGCTCTCGCACCAGCATACGGACTCGGATGGCCATCACATTCCTGCGTCTGGATTCTAATAACACAAGTGCTCAGTTTTTACTGCTCATCACTTTGTTGAATTGCGTTGCAGTTGCAGAAGTGGACGCCAACACGTACTGGCGCAATCCCTTCAACAGCCTCTGTAGCCCACGGCAACTGGAGGAATTCATCGTCATGGATATCGACATCATCAGGGACCAGCGATTAGGAGCAGGAGCAGGCCTGAGGTCCAATCGGGTAAGAAATGGGCTGGTCCACAGCTGTGATTGGTCGGTCAGTAACTCGGGGTGACAGGAAACGGAAAAAAGGGCAGTTTGTTTTGCCTTCATTTGTGCTGATGAAGGTACAGGATGCAATCGATAATTCCCCGTTGAATTTGCAGTTTTCTGTATTTATAGAAAGTCCACTGGAAATGGCTGTTGAACAGATCGAATGTGGCCGCTGCCTTTTCTGGGAGGGGGAAGTCAATACTAATTGTGATGTGGTTTTGATCTTGTTGGCTGGTCACTCCTACAGTGTGCTGCCTTTGGCATAATGAACTGCGGGTCTTAAGGAGGCACAAATCAAAGTATAAATAACTCCTGTGCTTTAGAGGTGATGAAGCATTCAGTATTCCATTTAGTCAGCAAGTAGATAAGGGTTTGTGTGTGTGTGTGTGTGTGTGTGTGTGTGTGTGTGTGTGTGTGTTTTACCAGCATGCCTTGGCAGACGTGTGGGTTCAGAAGACCTCCGAGATGAACACCAGTCAGCAGTACCACTGCCGCACTTTCCTGGGACAGTTGCTCAACATAGGTGACCTGGTGATGGGGTAAGCACCGTGGCTATGAACTCGGCACTGCCCCCTTCAGTCCTCTCCCTGCTATAACGCATAGCACACTTATTCCTCTCCTGAACACTTCAGTTTGTACTGTATTTGGTCTTACAGCTGGTAAGAAGCTGTTGTTTTCCAGCACTGAGCTGTCTGTCTTGGTTTCATTCAAGTCGGCCACACACATCTGTGATAAAATGTTTATTTTATCTAAATACCCTCCAGGCTATGCTAGGTCAAATGTAGCTTGGGTATATATGTGAGAATGCTGAAGACTTTATGTGGTACTTTTTAAAAATGGTTTTTCTTTTTTATGTTTTCAAGTTTTGACTTTGCGAACTCAAACATCAACGATGAATATCTTAACAAGATGAATCCACACCACGTCCCTGATGTGGTAAGAATAGCCCATTTTCCAAAATCATACACGCAATGAAATTACTTCCTTGTAAGTTTAGGTTATACTGCCCCCTTGTGGCTGATTTCTGGCTTATTTTCCACCTGCGTCATTAAGCTCGCTGAAGCAGAGATTTAAAGCAACACTGCCTTCAGCACACACAAGGCCAAACACGCCCGCAAAGCTGGAAGCGATTCTGTAAAATGACACCGCGGGGGGGGTAAAATGAAAGCTTTGAAAGCTCTAAAGCCCCGTGATGGTGTCCGCCTACAGAAGTTCCCCTGCTTGCGTGCCATGTGCTTTTATTCTGTAACTCTAATAATGGCAGAGGGCCATTGCGCGCGAGGCCCTTTTCTTCTCCTGTGTTTGTGGTGCCGTCATGAAGCATTTACTTTGCTGTGTTCAGGTTCTGATTAAGAAGAGTTACGACCGGGTGAAGAGAATTAGACGCAGGAACTGGAAGCTGAAAGAGATGGAGAGAGACAGAGAGGGCATGGACACGGATGATGAGAGGTACCGTGTGTGTGTGTGTGTGTGTGTGTGTGTGCGCGTGTGTGTGGTACGGTACGTTAAGGAGTCTAATTTCCGAAGCTGTGCTAGCGCTAGAGCTGTAGGCTGCAATTTAAGGTTGCACAGTGTTACATCAGGCTCGTTCCCAGACCACCTTAAGATGAGTGGCTCAGCTTGCTTCAGATGTTTTGAGCAGGAACATTTGTTCCAGGCAATATCAGGACTTCCTGGAGGACCTGGAGGAAGATGAGACACTCAGGAAGAACGTCAACATCTTCCGCGGTAAGTAGTCCGTCAGGTGCCCTCACGGCGCAGTCAACTGAAGTGCTGGTTTTTCACGAGCTTCGCGTCGATGCTTCGGGCTAAGTGCGGACGTCTGGACTTTCCAGATGGTTCCAAGGTCCCCGTGGAGAGCGACACGGACGACGAGGGCCTACCGCGCATCTCCCTGGCCGAGATGCTGGAGGATCTCAGTCTCAGCGATGCCACGGGCGGAGAGGGGGCGGACATGATGACCGAGTAGACCTGCTCCTCCCGGCTCGGAGCGGTATCGCGCCAACCTGGCGGGCTCCGCGCCAGTACCGGCTGTGGTACCGACCGTGTGCTGAAGAGAGATGGTGGTGTCGTGCGTAACTGGTGAAGTGGTGCCACTACTGGGAACCAGTGCAGTATCCACTATCTACCGTGCACCCTGCACATCCAACAGGAACATTTCAGATACTTTTCTACCACTTTCCACCATCTTAATAAACTAATGTGGACGAAATATTGACTGCAGTGCATATTGATTACGAAATATTGATTTGCAGTGCAAAACTGAAATGGTTTGAGTGGTGAGTGCAATAAAAATTTGAATATTCAGTTCACATTTGTTGGGGCAGTGATTTTTCCCAAAATGTGCCGAACGGTGAATCACACCACTAATGAGGAGACTAAGACGAGGAACAGCTCTCTGAGCAGGAGGAAGAGCTCTCTGAGCAGGAGGAAGAGCTCTCTGAGCAGGAGGAAGAGCTCTAGGGGAGCCCAGGCTCCTCTGATCCACACCAGATGACATTTAAAATATATTAAATTATTTAAATTGTGGCACCTGCACTGCTTGGCAGAGGGAAAAATCCACAGAGTTGGTTAGCTCTGTTCGAGATGCATCAGTTATGTGATGTATAGAGTAGCAAAGACTACAACAGTTTAAGTATAAGAGGAGATCCAGACAGACTCGCACGATAGCAGCACCAGTTCAGTTCGCAGTATCTCCAAATCCATGAATCTGCACCATTTATCTTTTCCTGATAAACTCTTTTCCAGAGCTTGACTAAACAAAGAAGCTTTCAGCAGTCTTAAAATCAGAGACTGTGTCCGAGTCTGAAACCCTAACCAGACGGTTACTCCAAAGTTGTGGTAATTGTATGAAAATGCTTTCACATTATAACTTTTGATGCTGCAAATGTCATAATTCTAGGAACAAATAGATTTTTGTTTTGTTCTACATCTTTCCATTCAGATTACGCATGACTATCTTGAGGAGTTTTTCTGCTGCCGTTTATTGTTTGATAACAAGATGCTTATTTTTGCTGAGGTACTGTGAGTTGTCATGGGATGCTTGGCTATTCTTAGTTGTACGTGTCACCCTCTGTTGTAACAGGAACCTCAGTGGCTGCTAATCAGAGAAAAATATCAAGAGCTCCTGGCAACAGTCACTGCAAGCTAACCCTGCTGCCATCTCTCACACACACACACACACACACACACGCCTCACACTCCTATGGCATGAACACCACACCGAAGGAGTTTCTGTCTGAACCCCAGGAGCGCATGTATGCTTTTTCTTTTCCAGGAGGAGTTTTACCACAAGGTTGTACGTTTGTGTCCAGAAGATCGCGGCAATGCTCAACTAGTTTATATTGTACAGATGGTCTAGATCTTTCACAAACACACCAATGATCAGCTAGTTTATTTTGTAGAGGTTCTAGATCCTTCACAAACAGATCAAACAATGATTGACTGGTTTATATTGTACAGATTCTAGATTCAAGTTCTAGATCAAACAAATGCTACATTTTCCTTTAGGCCTGTGGGATTGACAGTTACCTTTAGACCTCGGAATGACTCACATACTTTACCACTGAGTTTAGCGTGACGTTTATAATCTGTGCTTTGTCATTTAGTGAAACTGGACTGGATATAGATTTTAACTGGCTAGTTTATCACGAACGTACACAATGTGTCAAATGATCACAATGTGAAAGAACAGATGTGATTGTAAAACATTTTAATGAAGGAACAGTAACTGGGTGGCAAATCTGAGACGTGACTGAGAGGTTAGAGGAGGTCCTTTGGTGAACTGCAAACTTCAGCCAATATGGGACCCTCAACCCCTCCCAGTCTGCTCACTGTAGGTCGTTGCCGAGACGATTAATCCCTGCCGAGACGATTAATCCCTATGGACTGGTAAGTGTCACCTGATCAGATTTTGGATCCTGAATTGGTTTTGTTGGTGAAATTCTCCCCCAAGTGAGGACTATGCATATACAAGAGATTGTTCAGACTGAAACTAAAATACCTTTATTTCTCCATCAAGGAGAAGTTCCAAAACCCACCACACCTGCCACAGGTGTCATATTAAGTGCAATTTCCTGAAACAATGAACACAGTGGCGAAAAAAGGGTGTCTGGGTTTTTCTAAATTATAGAAATACAAAACCATGATAATTATAAAATAAAATGTCTGCAGCTCTGTGAGGCCTAGAAACATCTGCTGTAGTTATGAACAGCATGGCAGGACGGTCTGCCTGAGGTGGAGATGTTGCACTGTGGTCTCAGTGGTCCTCTGCTGGGAAGGTGTGGAACCGTCTTGTCTGGCCTCTTTTAAGGAGGAGGTGGTGGCTGGATCATGTGTTGGGAACATGATCACACCTCCTCTCCCCCCGATTTTAGGAAACTGGAGCCACTTGGGAAAGTGACCACAGGGTCCCTTAGACACACAAAGAAACAATGACCTTTCTCTCTCTCTCACTCTCTCTCTTTCTCTTTCTCTCCCCCTCGCCCCTCTCTCTCTCTGGTTCCTGTTTTCTCCTGCCCCTTTCCTCCCCCTCTCTTACAGAGTTAGGAAGTTAATGGACATGAGTCCTCTAACTTGCTCATGGCCCGATGACAGATAAAATTTACCCACACAATCACCACCACCACCCCACCTTACACTTACGCAATCATCCGATCACCCTAGACCCCCGCTATCAACCCCACCCTATATCAACACAATCACCCCCCCCACCCTACACCCACGCAATCATCCCCCCCCCCCCTACACCCACACCATCACACCCCCCCCCCCCCCCCCACCACCCATGCAGTTCCACGCCTGACTTCCCTTTGTGTTTAACAATGATTTTTACATCACCTTTCCCCTCTTTAAGTACAGTAAAAAAAACATTACATGGAGTTTAATATCCAGGCAGACATTTATATCTGGGCAGTTCCCCTGTTTGCAACACACTGTCTTTGATTTCAGCACTGGCTACTATTGTTCAACTGCGCTGGAGTTTACCAAGGGCGTGATGGCCGTCAGCGAAAGCAGCCAACCAGCAGACAGCGTGTTTGTCTTTCCCTCCCTGATGTGCTTGATTGACCTCCGCCTTTCTCCCTCCACGCCTCTGTCCATCAGCGTCCTCTAGTCCACGATCACACCAGAGCACTCTCCACACCACATCACTGACTCACCCGGCTCGATCTACACTCCTAAGACGCCACCGGGACTCTTGGCGTGGGTTTCATGTGTTGATCAACACGTTTGACCCTTGCACAGCGACTCGGATGTTTTAAATATTAAACCCAGTCCTTCGGCGGCGTGACTTATGTCAACAGTGACCCGAGAGTAAAACGGCATAGCTGAGACCGCGGTGCATGACGTGCTTTCACAGGAGACGCCTGCCTTACTGCCCTGGTCAGACACGCAAGTGTGAGCACGTACTAGTATACATGCGTACGATACGGCCTGTGCACACCTCCACGGGCTACTAGAAACACCAACCTTTCAATTTCTTAGCACTACCAGGTGTATCGGTCCTGGTGTAGTTTACATGTTTCAGAAGCGCTTATCCAGACCAGCATTGGACCCATGACCTCTGTGTGACTGTCCCCGTGCACAGGACCACCACACTGGAAATTCCTGGGGTTATGGACCACTCGACAGAGCTAAGGTAGCGCCATGTGGTGGGTGTTAGACTGGTGTGTCCGGGTCATAGTGGTGCCGCTGAAGTGTCTATACATCGACGTCACCTCTGGTGCTCCTGTGGAACTAATAGCAAATCCAGGAGGCCTGGTGACGTATCAAATCCCACAAGACAGAACGCACACAGACTTGTATCCATTCGCAGCCCCTGATTTTGATAAATCCCAGATCTGCGTGTCCTATATTGACCCACACATACCAACAACTGAATGGGAGTTTCTCTGGCTGTAAGCCAAGGTTTGAATATCTTCTGCTCCTTTAAAAGTCAGTTGGACTGCTGACAGCTTCCCGAGGGTAGGCAGACAGACACACACACACTTTCAAACTGTAGAAGTGGGTCCTATGTAGAGTTGTCATATGCTATATCATACCATGTCTCTGGCGAGCGTCGGTTTTGAGCAGACTTTATCCAAAGATGCGTGTGGTTGCCAGGTCATGTCTGTATAACAGGGTCAGGGACTCTCCCTGCTGAAAAAGGAAAGGAGCTCCTTATATTACTTATAATATCGCCACACGTTTCTAATACATTACAGCTAAACACGGAATTACTTTTGAAAACAGTAAGATATTACAGGGTGGCTCCCCATCCCGTATTCACCCAGCAGTCCGGTCTTAGGCTGTATGATCGGGTCTCCTGTTTGATTTACATTTGTCCATTTTCTAAATCTTGCGACATTCTTCCGAGGTGGGAGATAATAAACACTATAGTCTTACTAAACAGTGTAAGACTATACACTTTGCCACGCCTCACGTCCTTATCCAAATCAAAAGTCGAAAGTCAAATAAAGTACAAATGGAAGACGTGTTAATGGGGGGGGGGGGTTTATTGAAACGGGAATGTTTGGGTTTGTCTTGTTAAAAAGGTGGCAACCGTAATACTGCGTAAATAGATTTTTGGGCGTAAAAGACCTGATCCGCCGCAGCTGACGGCTACGTGACTGTTTGGGGTGTGTTTGTTTGGTCAGCATTCCCGGCGCAAGTGTTTATTTACAGCCTTTGAGAGAGTCTGATAAAATCCCTCGCTCTAGGTGACAAACACTAACAGACGATCAGTGGGTCAAAGTGGGCCCAGTTCATCTGGGCAGCTTCGGTTAATAACTGCAAACGGCTCTGGCGGACCTGTTCTGGTATGGCGCTGGCAATCTTGTGACCCGTATCACTGTACTGTTGGAGAAGGGTCGTGTTTCATACTGGAAAATATCATGATTTAAAAAAGAATAACGCAGTAGATCTTGGCGGTCCAATTCACCGATGAATGTGGTTTGGCCTACAGTGGGGCTGGATTCATGTTATCGGGAGCCAGAGGTGGTTCTGGGGGTGGGGGGCAGGATGTTGGACAAATAGTTGGCCCCTCTATGAATATTGTGGCCCCTTGATGGCCCTTTACTCTTAAAAATCCTAGATCTCCCACTAGTTTTAAAACTAGAACTAGTCCACTAGTTTTAAAACTAGAACTAGTCCACTAGTTTTAAAACTAGAACTAGTCCACTAGTTTTAAAACGGCGTAGTTCAAACAAATAAATAAAATAGAGAAAAGGGAGACTTCTCTCTTACTACTCTAAAAACATGCAGCGTCAACACGGAACAGTTCCGGGGAGATGCTTCGGGCTGTTGCGCGTATTTTGTATATACAAGCAAATCTCAATATTTATTTATCCAGCATTGTATCAACAGCGCAATGTTTATTCCCTCGAGAGATGGAGAAGGTAAGCTCCGTAGCATGATATGAAATATACAAATTGCTCTTAAAAAAAATTCAAACACACACACATTCACCAGTAAACTACATCTGCGTCTGCTTTCGGTTACTAACATTACCTAGCAACATTCACTACCACAACTCAATTATCCGCTGTGGGGGGTGGTTGGAGGTGGTTGGAGGTGGTTGGAGGTGGTTAGAGGGTGGTTGGAGGTGTTTGGGGGTGGTTGGAGGTGGTTAGAGGGTGGTTGGAGGTGGTTGGAGGTGTTTGGGGGTGGTTGGAGGTGGTTAGAGGGTGGTTGGGGGTGGTTAGAGGGTGGTTGGAGGTGGTTGGAGGTGTTTGGAGGTGTTTGGAGGTAGTTGGAGGTGGTTGAAGGGTGGTTGGAGGTGGTTGGGGTGGTTGGAGGTGGTTAGAGAGTGGTTGGAGGGTGGTTGGAGGGTGGTTGGGGGTGGTTGGAGGTGGTTGGAGGTGGTTGGGGGTGGTTGGAGGGTGGTTGGAGGTGGTTGGAGGTGTTTGGGGGTGGTTGGAGGTGGTTAGAGAGTGGTTGGAGGGTGGTTGGGGGTGGTTGGGGGTGATTGGTGTGGTTGAAGGTGGTTGGAGGTGGTTGGAGGTGGTTGGAGGGTGGTTGGGGTGGTTGGGGGTGGTTGAAGGGTGGTTGGAGGGTGGTTGGGGTGGTTGAAGGGTGGTTGGAGGGTGGTTGGGGGTGGTTGGAGGTGGTTGTGGTGGTTAGAGGGTGGTTGGAGGGTGGTTGGGGTGGTTGGAGGGTGGTTGTGGTGGTTGGAGGGTGGTTGGAGGGTGGTTGTGGTGGTTAGAGGGTGGTTGGAGGGTGGTTGGAGGTGGTTGGGGGTGGTTGTGGTGGTTAGAGGGTGGTTGGAGGGTGGTTGTGGTGGTTAGAGGGTGGTTGGAGGGTGGTTAGAGGGTGGTTGGGGGTGGTTGGAGGTGGTTGGAGGGTGGTTGTGGTGGTTAGAGGGTGGTTGGAGGGTGGTTGGAGGGTGGTTGGGGGTGGTTGGGGGTGGTTGGGGTGGTTGGGGGTGGTTGGTGTGGTTGAAGGTGGTTGGAGGTGGTTGGAGGTGGTTGGAGGGTGGTTGAAGGGTTGTTGGAGGGTGGTTGGGGGTGGTTGGTGTGGTTGAAGGTGGTTGGAGGGTGGTTGGGGTGGTTGGGGGTGGTTGGGGTGGTTAGAGGGTGGTTGGAGGGTGGTTGGGGTGGTTGGGGGTGGTTAGAGGGTGGTTGGGGGTGGTTGGAGGTGGTTGGAGGGTGGTTGGGGTGGTTGGGGGTGGTTGAAGGGTGGTTGGAGGTGGTTGGAGGGTGGTTGGGGTGGTTGGGGGTGGTTGAAGGGTGGTTGGAGGTGGTTGGAGGTGGTTGGGGTGGTTGAAGGTGGTTGGAGGTGGTTGGGGTGGTTGGAGGGTGGTTGGTGTGGTTGAAGGGTGGTTGGAGGGTGGTTGGGGTGGTTGAAGGGTGGTTGGAGGGTGGTTGGAGGGTGGTTGGGGTGGTTGGAGGTGGTTGGAGGGTGGTTGTGGTGGTTAGAGGGTGGTTGGAGGGTGGTTGGAGGGTGGTTGGGGGTGGTTGGGGTGGTTGGGGGTGGTTGGTGTGGTTGAAGGTGGTTGGAGGTGGTTGGAGGTGGTTGGAGGGTGGTTGGGGGTGGTTGAAGGGTGGTTGAAGGGTGGTTGGGGGTGGTTGGAGGTGGTTGGAGGGTGGTTGTGGTGGTTGGGGGTGGTTGAAGGGTGGTTGGAGGTGGTTGGAGGGTGGTTGGGGTGGTTGGGGGTGGTTGAAGGGTGGTTGGAGGTGGTTGGAGGTGGTTGGGGTGGTTGGAGGTGGTTGGGGGTGGTTAGAGGGTGGTTGGGGGTGGTTGAAGGGTGGTTGGAGGTGGTTGGAGGGTGGTTGGAGGGTGGTTGGGGGTGGTTGAAGGGTGGTTGGAGGTGGTTGGAGGTGGTTGGGGTGGTTGGAGGTGGTTGGGGGTGGTTAGAGGGTGGTTGGGGGTGGTTGGGGGTGGTTGGAGGGTGGTTGGGGTGGTTGGGGGCGCCTTGCACTGTTGTGCCCGCTGAATGCTGCACGCTCGCGCTTTTTCCAAAAGCGGAGTGCGGGGAATGGAATGAAGTAACGGGCGCTTTGAGCGAGGCCCTCGGGCCAGACATAACGCAGGCCTTGGAAAACAGGTTTGGCCACTTAGCTTACGGTTTCTCCAGAAGTACCTTCATCAGCTATTTCAGGCTGTTGCAGTGTTGATTTAGTACTTGTTTTGCCGTTTGTTTTATAACAGTGGAGTTACTGGAGGCCATGGCGCTGTGCGTGGCTTAAAGGCCCATTTTTGCCGTAGATGCTACGGTGTCTAAGCGTCGCGGCTACGGCTTGGGGCGAGTTGCTCTATGTATGAGGAGCAGAGATGTAAGTTAGCTGGACCCTCCTCCATGTAAAATATCTTTATTTGTGAAAAAAACAATAACATAAAAAAAGAAACACTGAAATAATAAACGTGTATATAGCAGAACTGAGTTATATGAAATTTCATGACTTCCATGACTGTATATAAAATGTGATTTACAAATTAATATTTCAAGAAATACATATATGGCATAATAACACACTAAGTGCAAAATGTTTTGTACCTGACATTGTAACTAGTCAAAGTTCCAGGATTCAGCAAATGTACATACGTAAGATACGGCGGTTAAACAGCACCCAAAAGAGCAATCAGCCCTAGCTAAGAAAGACATGGTTTAGTCTAAGGAACAAGAGAAAGGTGTTTGTATCCTGAAGCTTAGATAAGACTACATGCATTGGTCAGGACTCTGTGTTTTAAGTCTGCAGGGAAGACTGGTTGGCTGGTCTAAGAACTTCCTTGTCATACCAGCCACCATGAAAGAAGTTAAACAAAATTTTACTTGTGTCAACATGGGGTTTGAAGACGGCTGAGTGGTTTTTGAGAGAAAGGGAATGTGAGAGAAATTAGTGTGGCCTGAAGTTTCTAATGCCAAAACTCTTGGAGGACGTTCGATATTTTGGTCAAGTGCTGTTCAGCTTTGTTTTACAGTTCAACTGTTAAAGGTTTTTCAGAGCTGTCTCACTGCATAGGAAACATAGTTATAATAGTTGTAACATAGTTATATAGGTCATATAGTTATAATAATATTAACAATAATCATAATAACAAATCAATGTGTAAAAGACAAAAGGGAGCCTTTTGTAACCTTTTTGTTTTTGTGAATTGTTGTATATTCATATTTGGCCATGAAACAAATAAATGGCCAATCTGACCTCTGAAGACCCAGCCTGTTCATTGTGAAGCAGGTGTCTTCACACAGGAAGTCTGAGGAAAAAAAAGTAAGTCAGATTTTTAGATTAATCAGCGCTAATTGACAGGTAAGACCCGACCAATCAGAGCCATGGCAAATCAGTCGCATGCAAATGCTAACAGGTGCAGGACTGGTCCCGTCATGCAAAACCTGACGTGCAGTCACCCAGGTGCCTGTCCTGCACCGTCATGCAAAATGTTACCGATGTGAGGCGATGTGAGAGGACCTTGATCATGTGCACAACGGGGGCGGGGCTTGGGGGGGGGGGTGTTGTTTGACGTGGCTTTAACGGTCCTTTGCTCTGTTTTGCCTCTTTTGTTCTTCCAGAATGTTCTCGAAGAATGGCATACAGCTTTGATGTTTTAGAGGAGGGGTGGTGGGGGATTGGCCAGTTGTGGGATAAGCCCCTCCCCTTTGTTTCTAGTTCATCAGCGCTACCGTACTTTCCGGCTGCTCCCCGCACAGTCCGGAGAAGAACTCCAGCGCCAGACGCACGTGGATGGGCACGAAGACGTAGGACGTGTAGACCACCATGGCCACCATGGTGAAGAGCACCGTGTTGAAGATGGACTTCTCCCACGGCTCCAGCACGTAGATGCCGGTGATGAGCAGGTACTGATAGTACAGCCACCCCAGGTAGTCACACATGTTCTTCACATCCATGCCTGAGCCGTAGTCCCCGCCGGTCTGGAGCAGGAAGTGGCTGCGGTGTGTGTGGCACCCACAGGTCAGCGCGGGTGGGGTCGGGTGGGGTTGGGTGGAGTCGGGTGGGGTCGGGTGGAGTCGGGTAATTTGGGTGCAGGTCAGACGATGAAGTACAGCAGGTGTCTGGTCACATGGGTCATGTGGTCATACATGAAAGAGAAGGGAACACAAATCATGCATCATGGCACAAATGGCACCCCCCCCCCCCCACTTCTCCCACATGTGTGTTACACACACACACACACCCTTCACTGGACATCTGGAGCGTTCAGCTACGATATCCCAGCGGTCATGAGGAACTGCAGGCAAAACACAGCATGCAATACCCCGCAGGACAGAAAAACGGGACCATGATGAAATGGAAACGGGCGTTCGGGTGTGCAGGACCTTTGTTCACGACTGTTCTGAACGTGCGAATGTCAAGAGCGGAGTCTGATGTTTTTATGACCAGACAGAACCTGCAGTGTCAGCTAAAATAAACGCTTCGTACATCTCCGGTGTCCTGATGTAGTGTTTGCCATGGAAAATGTACAGGAGAATGGAAAAAGAAGGGAAAGAGAGAGAGAGGGAGATAGAGAGAGAGGGAGGGAGATAGATAGATAGATAGAGAGAGAGAGAGAGAGAGAGAGAGAGAGAGAGGGAAGGAGATAGATAGATAGATAGATAGAGAGAGAGAGAGAGAGAGAGAGAGAGAGAGAGAGAGAGAGAGAGAGGGACGGACAGTCAGAAAAACCTGCATGTTCAAAGGTGCTTATCATAAAATGAATCCAGTTGCAACTGAACATTACTACCTTGTGGTAAATGTCCTGAGGGGCCGATCTGCGATCTGAGAGCGTTGAAATAGCGCATGCCCTTTCCTTTCATTAGCCAATGCATGCACTGGCATAAAATGTATTCATATATTCATTGATCTAGTTTATAATCTTCTTCCCATTGGCTATGTATTGAATAAGTTAGTTACAGTATTGCTCTGCTCTAAGGCCCTGCCGGGATCATGTCTTTTCAGATTACCTGAGGCTGGCTGCAGGGTAGAGCAAGACCGATAACCGAGGCGTTCAAGACAGGCGAGACGGTAAGAACGAGAGCAGAAAGACGAGATGAGGTCCGCACGTGGAACTGGACACAGAACGCCAGTGGCCCGCGCGCCCCGTTGGAACGCGAGATGGAGCACGCGTTGGGTTCTGCGGCGCGCGCGCGGAGGCCCACTTGGCTACTTTGTTGCGGTGTTAACCAACTTGTTACTACAAGTCAATTAGAGCTGACGAGTGCTGATGTATACAAGCATGGCACGTGTCACGGTCCGCCTGTCAGACAGCGTCAACCCGCAGTGCCTCGCGCTGGTTTGCACGTTGACATACAGACACATTGGCAAGAAATGCATAAACATGAAGTAACTTTTTTTGTCAACTTACAAAATAGACAAAAAAGGATTATACAACGAACTGTTCGCGCATTCCCTCTTTCCTGCAAAAGCACATGTTTGATCTTTTAGTCTTACCGCAATCATTTATCCTTTCTGTGTCATCACTATAACACAATAGAATCTTGATCCTCCTGTAATCCCACGCGCGCGCACACACAAATAACACGCATCAAAATGTGTTTGGTGGCTATGGGGTGTTTTTTTAGGACTGGCCACGTGAGACGTGAACACAGTGCAAAGTAAAACGATCTCTCACCTCTGCAACTTGTCGAGTGTTTCGAATGGTCAGTTGTCTGAAATAAGTTTATTGCGGGACGCTGTTCGTGCAAAGCGCTCGCGCTGCTGTTCCGTTGCTTCGCTGAAGCGCAAAAGCGGTTCTGCAGGTTCAGGAATATCAGGTCAGTTTTAGGTCGGACACCACACCCACCTCCTGTCTTTTCACACTCACCTGTGTGTGTGTGTGTGTGTGTGTGTGTGTGTGTGTGTGTGTGTGTGTGTGTGTGTGTGTGTGTGTGTGTGTGCGCGTGCGCGCGCGCGTGCGTAGTCTTTAGGGCTGTGCAGGTGAAATGCAGTGCAGAGACTATCCACGAACAGCCCGTGCATGCAAAAAAACATTCTACAGACACAATTGGCGAGCCAATTATTCGCGTTGATGGCACGGTCTGCCCCGCACTGTTAATATCTACACACGACAACTTCCCTCTCCTCGTCGCAGAGTTGACCGTTTCTCCGCTCGTCCTCGCTCGAGATGCTGCACCGCAGTACGGGGCGTGACGTCACCGGCCACGTGCGCCGCCGCACTGACGGAGAAGCACGGACACGGCACGCTCGAGCTCTTTTTTTTTTTTGCTTACCCCGCGTGCTGTAGAGGGGATGTGGGAAAGTTGGCAATTTTTAGGGTAGCGTTGTTTATTTTGTTGCAGATCTTACACAAGGTGCTCCGATCGTGTTTTTGTGTTGGTACAAGCAAAGCGAGAAATCAAACGCATGTTTGTCGAATCACTGTTAATTCACCGGTAGCGTCATGTTCCGTCGCATTCTCTGAGATCATTCCTGTTTTCAGTGTCAGCAGATTATTAGAAAAACAACAGCGTCTTGATTCTACCTTAAGCTCTCTCTCTCTCTCTCTCTCTCTCTCTCTCTCACACACACACACACACACACACACACACACACCCTCTTTACCTGAGTTAGATATTTTTAAGTGCCACAGACCTCTGTATATGGTACAGACTCCTGGTGTATGTCTACTTGTTTCCTTTTAATAAATACATGTCTGAAAATAACCCCATGACGCCTAATGTCATTTTCAGCACAAATGCCATAAAATAGACCTATTTGTCATGGGTTAGAAAGCAGGACCAAATTGAAATCCATAGTAAGTGTTCACAGAGTCTGTTATGGGAGTACAAGGGTATTCAAGATAAATGTGATAAAGAACTGCTTATAAACTAGAATTAGGAAAGATAAACACCATGAAAAACACACAACCACACCAGCAGGAAGGTACGGGTGTTTCCCCCATCTCAGGATGCGGGTCTGGGGACATGGTTCTGAGGACACGGGTCTGGGGACAGTGATGTGGGGACATGGTTCTGAGGACACGGGTCTGGGGACAGCGATGTGGGGACGTGGTTCTGAGGACACGGGTCTGAGTGCCACACAGACTCGGCCAGAGCTGCCCACATTGGCCTGTGTTCACCCAAAGCTCCTGCATCAAGAGGAATATTTCAGCAGGTCTGAGAAAGGCCACACAGCCACGGTGCCTGTCTGCTTCAAACTAACCTCGGTGGAGGGGCCATCTTCACCACCATCTTCAGCCCAATCTCACTGCTTACATTACATTTACATTTACGGCATTTAGCAGACGCTTTTATCCAGAGCGACTTACAAAAGTGCTAAGTGTTTAGTCAGAATATGCATCTCTATCTAGTATAAACAGGTTTAATCAATCAATCAATCAATCAAATTTTATTTATATAGTGCTTTTTACAACAGTTGTTGTCACAAAGCAGCTTTACAAGTGCCGAGTCCTAGCCCCCAGTGAGCAAGCCAAGGGCGACAGTGGCAAGGAAAAACTCCCTAGTTTTTTGCATGAGGAAGAAACCTTGAGAGGAACCAAGACTCAGGGGGGGAACCCATCCTCCTCTGGCCGACACCGGTCACCATGACAACAACAACAATTTAGACAGAAAGAAGAGAAAGAAAAGGAAAAAGATGTAATAATGTCCATCATGATGTATGCATCCGGTTAGGCAGGAGGTGGCTGGCTCAGGATGGATCGTTGGTCTCCTCATCTCGTTATTCCTCAAGCAGGCGGGCAGCCATGTGGAGAAATGAAACAGGGAAAAGTCCAAATTAAGTCCAAACTACTCAAGCTCAAGCACTGCCATAAACAGTTGCCAGTGCTGATACCTAGAAAGAAGACAACAAAATATAAGATTAAACACAAAGAGCAATACCTAGCAAGACTGAAATACCTACAAGACTACATGCAGTATGAGTGCATGTTTAGGATACTGGGGTGAGGTTTCTGACTGCACAGGTCTTCAAAAATGGAGGCAGAAACCTCACCCCAGTATCCTAACCCTAAACTGTAAAGACCTATTCATAACCCAGAAAACACACTACCATGGCAACACTGACTGTTTCTATAGGTATTTTTTATATTTGTATATGGGGTCTTGTATAATGAAACTGTTAGAAGATGCTTTCATTGGATACCTGATCCGGTAAAACAACATCAACAAAAGTTTTGATAGTAAAAAAATATGAAACAAAATCAAAATGCTAATGAATGTTTAGAGATGTCTTTGTGAGTGAGTGATTTGTAGAGATTAGAGAGCTGGGGAAACAGCCCTGTGCTTTGAGTGTAAACGGCACTGGGGAGTGATTGTGGTTTTGACCCAGGTGAGCAAACACAGAAACACAGACAGAGACGGTCTCACTCACTGATCTGAGAACAGTTATTCTGCTTGCCTTACAATAGCAAATGTGAGTCTCTGGGACAGTGAAGGTAGTCTGAGATCAGCACAGTAAAATGAACTGTTCTACTATATTATTATTTTGGGCATAAGAATAATCATCACAAGCATTTGTTGCTAGTAGTCATGGAAACAGATGCTTTTATGGCGGTTGTAATTGTCTCCCGACAGAGATGTTTTAGTGTGTTATATAATCTGCTCTTTTGTTCTGTTATCGAAACCATGACGGTTAAAACTCGCTACAAACACAAAGGCAGCTGAGAAATAAATATTGTTTTGTTGCAGCATACTTCTACTCATGTGCAATGGTCAATGACACCCCAGCATTGAATATTCAAATCTGAATTGTGAAAACATTGAAATAAGGGCTATTGAACACTGAACAACAAAGACGGACAAGGTCTCAGAAGGCCCCATGCAGTTCCTAACAAGAACGCCTAACTGCGCAAATGGATGGACACCTTGCTCTGCGTAGTAGCCTCTAATACTACCACAGTACGGTTCTCCCACACAGCAGTCTAAACATGACAAACACCGCCCCCTTGTGGTGCTTTGGTGACACAATCGTATTAAAAATGGGAAATATTTCGCAGTAGCCAGCGTGATGTTCAACGAATGAAGGCACTGAACCAGTAATTCTTAACAATTCTTCAGTCTTCTTGCAAAAATACGACCTTTGTGAAATACAGGGATACAAAGAGGAGCTGCAAAAGAGAACTCACTGAACTAGTGCTCAAAAATATGAAGGTTTGCTCGGAGTAAATTCAGTTACCCCATTAGAAACCTGGGCTGTACGAGAAGGCAGTAAGCTATCAAATAAATCTTTCTTACCTCATAAACAAGCCTAGCACCTCTTCCTAACACAGAAAACACACCATACGCAACTAGAAATCAGTTAGACAATTAAAGTCTCAAGGGATTGATGGTTTACCCTTTAAAACAAACACATATCTTTAAAAATGAGAAGGGTACTTGAAAGCAACAATAATTTTGATGGAGATGAAGCAGATAGGGGTGAAACAGATGAGGAAACAGCTGTGAGTTGAGAGAGAGAGAGAGAGAGAGAGAGAGAGAGAGAGAGAGGACAAACAGGTGAATGAAGTGTCCAGGGCTCTGAGGACCCCGAGGGCCCTGTGGACCTGGGTCAGGTTTCCGAGTCTCTTGTGGAAACAGTGCTGCCCAGCACTTTGTAGAGGTTCAGTGTGGGTGACTGTGGAGCACTGGGACAGAACCAGTGTAGTCCTCCCTTCCAGGGAAGTGTGTGTGTGCATGTGTGATTTAGGACAGCCAGAAAGTGTGTGACACCCCCCCTCCCCCGGCAGGCACGACATATATATAACTCAGCGCTGATTTGAACCTGTTCTCCCCTTCACAGGTTTGGTCTTTATCAGGTGGAGACAGCAGGAGCCCAAGGACACGAGACAACCACACTGGCATTCGGTAAATAGTTTTCCTTGATGCTTCTGAGTAATTGATAACTTCTAGAGATGTGCATGTCATTTCTGTAGCTAACAGATTATACTGTTTGCAAGGGAAGCCATTATATGGCATTCTGCATGGTTTTATACAGCGTGCTAAAAGCACTCATTCAGAAGAGTGTGAAAGGCTGAATTATTTTAGTAATGTCACTTACGTTAGTCCATAGTGTTGTGGTCAGAACACTGGTTCTCTCTGCAACACGTTTGCAGTTTTAACTGTTCTAACCACACGTGTGGACTACAGACGGTGCTGATGGGATAAAGCATCCATGTGCATACAGCACATGCTGGGAAATGTGATCAGATACATTCTGCAGAACCTTCTTCCTCTTTGGGCCTAATCTACTTAGTCAGTATATATATATATACGGTGATCATTTTGAATCGTTGATCACGTTGATCACGTTATACAACTTGATTCTTTGGTGTGTAGCTGGAAGACGCTTAACTATTTGTTAAAATTCCAATTAACTGACTTGTCTGTATATATATTTCAGATTTTATTCACCTAATCGATGTTGATAGGTAGCAGAGTTTGTGGTAGTTTTTACAAATCTACGAAGATGTTATTAGTAAAGCAAATTAAAGCCAGTATGGAAAATCAGATGAAAAGACAGGGGGAAACAGGAGAGAGAGGGAGAGAGAGAGATAGAGATAGAGATAAAGTGAGAGAGATCGAGAGAGAGAGAGAGAGAGAGAGAGATAGAGAAAGAGGCTTTTTGCACCAGTGTTCCAACAGCCACTCCATTCTTCACAGGGTCATGGGGAGGTGTATTAAGAGCTTACCAGTGGAGCAGAGCTCAGAGCGTTACTCTACCAGGGGGGCTAAAGACACCTTGAGCTCAAATGGCAGACCCCCCCCCCCCTTCCCAGTTCTCCCCACCTGATCGGGGAGAGGGGGGCATTCGTAGGGACACCGTGTCCCTCAGACACCATGCGTTCATATCATGTGCACACATGCCTAGTGCTTGCTTTTTGTGTGTGTGCAATTTTAAACCTTGCCATCAAAGGCTCCGTATAACTCAAAACCGTCTGTCTGCTTCACTGCATCCAGGGTCCGGTTTATTGGGCTCGCGTTGTAATACAGGCCGCCGTCTCCCGCCGTACCGGCTGTCTGTCTGTCTCGGGCCTCGCAGGGGTATGGGGGGGCCGCGGGTCCACCATAGCTACGCCGGAGGGCTGAGAGGGGACCCTCGGCCTCCATGGGGAGGAGTAAAGGGAGTACTGTGATTGAAGTGGCAGAAAGGTGGGGTGACACCAGCGGGTGGGGGTGACACCAGGGGGTGGAGGTGAGGCGTTTCCCCCCTGACAGACCCCACTCTCATATACCCCTGATGCACATCTTCACTTGCATCTGGTGGACAAAGCCGGGCCTCGTCTCGTGTCCATGGACTGATCCCAAGTCAGTTTAAGAGATTCTTCCTTAAATGGGAGAACACGGAGATGTGGTTATGAGCGGCTTTTATGTACACATCAAAGTTTCTTAAGTATTTGAATTCAAAAGATACAGGTGTGTGTGCCGGCTGAAGTCTGGCAGTATTTCCTGACCTTCCTAGGGTCTTGCTAGTGTGTTAGTCACCTTCATTTTACTATTTTTTTTACTGACGTGTTAAGATAAGCTCTTTCCTCTAAAAACATCTCAGGTTTATACTGAGTGATTGAGATTATCACTGCTCTTTTGGGCAAAAGCTTTCTTGGAGTAGCACCAAACAGATTAGACTGATATTCTCATCCTCTGTCTGAGTTATTTTCGGCAGGTAAAAGAAAAGAACAGAATTGTGGAATTTGGGAAACAGCAGAAAGATTTTATTTAGATCAACATTTCATTATTTGTCAGTAAATAAAATAACGAGTGTTGAATAGAAAATAACAGGTGTAACCAAGTCACTGATGGTAGTGTATACACACACAGACACACACACACACACACACACTTCCAGTATATACACACACATTACATTCAGTGGTCATTTTTTATTTAGCACTCATGAATATATTCATAAATATATTCAAAAGCAACGAATGCAATGTAGAGCTAAACAGTGTAAACCAGACAGAAAAGGGTATTTTGGGAGTTATCTACATTGTCCTGGATGCATTTTTTTCAGTTAGATTTTTATTGTTTCCTATAAATGATTTAAAATTGACCAAGTTGTAGAGTTGTAGTATCATAGTAACAAACGTAAATAGATACATCGTCCATATTTTGGGGGTGGAGGAGACCTGACATTGTTTCTGTTCAGATTCATTGCTTTACCCATAAACCCTTGCTCCTAACCACTCTAGGCTTGGGTAGGTGTTGAAGGAACTCTTCCCATATCGAATGACCTGTCCCAGAGCACCAGGTCCTGCCACCAGCCTAGGCCTGATGGATGGGGGGGATTCATGAGGGCATTGTATCCCCTGTCACAAAAGCACCATACACAAGAGAAGTAAAGAATCTTGGCCAGTGTTGCAGGGTTCTGCCTGAATCGGATTTGGGGTACTGGAGCGTTAATATGGCCTTGAGTTTCACACTCGCTACGTTTTGGGTTTGGTTGATTGCCACCACCTTAGTTAAGGTCTGTCATTAATGAAAGATTTGGTTTCACATAACTTATGCCTGGAATACTAAGATGGAGAAATTACTTCAGGGATGTTGGTTCCAGAACCAAAAACCTATCTAATAGAAGTCTAAATATCCATCAATTACTAATGGCGCTCTGCTAGGTTCACTTGATTCACTCTACCATTAAATCATCATCATCATCATCATCGTCATCGTCTCTTCAGTGAGGTGCTGCAGGTCTCATTGATGATCCTAAACTCATTTCTAGTGGTTTTGCCCTAAACCAAAGCATGAAATATTTCATAATATTGACTAATAGGACTAATATTGTAAAACATGCTTTTGGGAACCTACTTTGTCATTAATTCAAGAAGAACTAAATCTGTATAACTGTCCAGAAGTTTCATTATAACAATATATTGAGGGAATAATGCCTCAACCTGTAGATGACTGTGATTATAGATGACATATAGGCTTTATTATAAATATCTATTGCATTTTTACATTACTGTTGATTTCTTTCTTTATCCACAGATATAAAATGAGTGGGCTCTGTAGTCAGTCAGTTCTCCTGGCAATAACTGTGCTGCTTCTGCCATCCACGTTTGATGCAATTAAAGTGACTCAACGGCCAAAGTACCAGTACACCAAGAAGCCCCCTCGCGACATCCAGACCACCACTCACACTAAACCTACCGTCCCTGCACGGATCGCCGACTACACTAAGCAAAAAGAACACAATCCCGTTATCACGAAAAGTACCGGCGGCCCTGCTCACGGCTATGTAGCGTACCACACAGACGCCACAGTGCCACCCAGTGGTGCGCAGGACAATTACACTCTAGACTACAATGAATGCTATTTGAACATCTGTGAGTGTTGCCCCCCAGAACGCGGCCCCCAGGGACCAAAAGGAGACGTTGGGCTTCCAGGTGAGGTTAAAAGCTTAAAAATACTGTACCTCCTCCTCAACAAGAGCTGCCGTCTACATATAAATACCTCCTCTTACCTAACCAGATAAAGACAGAGGATGCACCCCATACACATTACTTAAACAGTTGTATTACTTAGTTTGACAATGTGATTTGCAGGACCTCCTGGTCAAAAAGGAGACCCAGGACCCAGAAGTGCTCCTGGAGCTACAGGCCTAACTGGACCTCCAGGATTTAGGGGAGATAAAGGTGGGAACTTTGGGCAATGGGCAACTTTGTAGGTGCATATAAGTTCTGCTTTTCAATTTTTCTAAGGTTGTGTAAATTTGGTAATAACGTGATTATGTAATTTCATAGGAGACAAAGGGGAGAAAGGAAACAGTGGACCTGTTGGTACCTCGGGCATTCCCGGGAAACCTGGGATGAAAGGTGCTCGGCTACAGCTTGGCTGCTGCATTTATAACCGCTGTGCTTAAACGTTGCATGAAGGTTTTTTTCCTCAAACAGGTGAGACAGGCTTTAAAGGGGAGAAAGGAGCAGCGGGTCTGCCAGGACTCACGGGCACTAAAGGTGAGAAAGGAGAACCCGGCCAGAACGTGACTAAGGGCGATCGAGGCGAGCCGGGCAAAGACGGGCCCCTGGGGGCCCCGGGCACCACTGGAGACAAAGGCGAGAAGGGAGAGAGGGGAGAATGTGGCCTGCTGGGGGAAAGAGGGCAGAAAGGTGAACCGGGTGACCCCGGGCCCCCAGGGACACGGGGTGACCCCGGGCCGTCAGGGCAGCACGGAGTGCACGGGAGCCCTGGAATACCAGGGGACCGTGGTGATCCTGGAAGCCCAGGATCCAAAGGGGAACCAGGCCCCCAAGGGCCACAAGGACTTACGGGAACTAGAGGTCAGAGGGGGTCAAAGGGTGAACGGGGACCGCAGGGGAGACGGGGCGACCGAGGTCTTCGAGGGCTGAAGGGGACGTCCAGCGACATCGTGGGGCGGGTGCGGTCAGCCTTCAGCGTGGGCCTCTACCCCAGCAAGTCCTTCCCGGCGTCTGGAGTACCGGTGCGCTTCGACAAGATCTTCTACAACGGAGAAAACCACTATGACGTCGCCACTAGCAAGTTCAACTGCACCTACCCAGGGGTTTACGTTTTCTCGTACCAGATAACGGTGAGGAATAAGCCCTTACGCGCTGCCCTGGTGGTGAACGGGGTGCGCAAGCTACGCTCACGAGACGCCTTGCAGGCCCAGGACATTGACCAGGCCTCGAGTCTGGTTCTTCTGAAGCTTGCTGCTGGAGACCAGGTGTGGGTGGAGACTCTGAGAGACTGGAATGGTGCCTATTCCAGCAGTGAGGATGACAGTACCTTTTCAGGGTTCTTGCTGTATCCTGATTGACACCTACTGCAAATACCACAGAGCGCAAGGTCTTCCACTGAACTCTACGTGGCAACTGTGCGAGGCTCTAAGGAAATGCTGCCTTCTGTGCAAATATAAGCATCTATGCAAATGTAAACATTTATGCAAAATGCTAAACTCAACCTGGTGATCCTGCAACTGAAGACATTCCATCCTGCCACGTTTACTTCCAACCCTAATCTAACACATCTGATCCAGAATAGAGTAACTATTAAATGAGTATCTGGATATTGTAGTCCGGTTTTCAGAAGTGGTCTTAATACGTGTGAGCCCTGTAAGGTTTAATAATACAGTCACTGAATGTGTACATTACATGCTTTTGGGAGAATCACAGTTGATGTGCTTTAATATTTTGCTGTGATTGTACTCTCACCTTGACAACAATTACATTTACATTATTACTGATATCACTGCTTAGATGACCCACACATCGTTATAAACCAATTAGAACCCAGAGGAGATCGATCATTCATGGAGTGAACATATCGTGTGATCAAATTTTGCCTCATGTACAAAATGCTTGCAACCGTTTTGACAAATTCAATCTAATGTAAACATTTAAATATAATACAGTTTATATATTTAAATTCAATCAGTTTAACTCTTCTTGGCTGCATCTGACAAATAAGACATCAAACAACAATTTTACACCTTGTTAGAAGAAAGATGTTTCACTTTGCATACTGTATATTATAGAAAGGTATACTGTATATTGTAGAGGCAATGCTGTATGTTTATTATTCAGTTTGTAACAATATGATTTATGAAAACTTATGAAATACAAATTTTCCAAAGAAGACAGTATTGCTATATGAACATTAATGAGACAACTGTAACGTATAATAAAATCAAACAGAAAATATTATCATCATTAAGACTTTGTCATGGAAAAGAACAAATGCAGTAATAACAGCCTTAGATTGAAGATGTATGTTTGTATGTATGTTCTCAATCACATTGATGTATACATTCTCATTCTTCAGCAGAGGTGCTCTACACTCTACTCATGTTGAACTGGCTTTGGAAACACAGACAACAGCAGGCCACGCTGCAGTGCTTTAGTGGACACTGTGTTCTCTGTGGCTGGAGTTGAACTCCTGGAGTTTGGCTGATGTCAGTCATTATACAAGTGAGACGAGTCCTTTCATTTTCTTGTTTTAAAGGTAACCCAGAAAAGATCTCCTGCCTCCTGTGAAGGTAATTCCTTCCAAAACGGATGCTCCTCCTATAGAGGATCATGAAGCGTGTCCAGAAGGTTCATCAAACTGATTCACATTCACTGAACACTTATTTCACTTGTGAAAAGGTGCACAACATATACAAGTTTTATTACAATATTAACAAAAACATTTTTTTAAATATTGGATTAAGAACTCTACTTGGAATTAGAAATGAAACAACGATTTTGTAATCACACCGGCAAGTTCGAGTGTAGAATATAACCCCCCTTTTTATACCCACACCTCCATTTTAAGGGACCAAGGGAATTGTTTCTTAGTTATGACAGTTGTTTTGTGATCAGATATTTGTTGCTGTGTAAGTAGTTCCCACATCTTGGATAGTGATGTAAAGTGTACTGGACTACAGGAACCAAACTAAAAATGAAAAAGTTCTACTGTCCAAATAATGATGGACCTACAGGAACAGCAACTTATAGCGTAATTACGTGGACGGGCCAGGAAGACTATAGAATGGCAAAGACTGTAGAATTTATTTTCAAACCCAACCTACCATACATATTCCTGTTTGAATTTAGTTGGAATTAATTTCCAGGAGAAGATGAAGGTTGTGAACAAAGGTGAATTCATTCATTCATTCATTAAAAAAACCCCAACAAAACAGAACCAAACAAAAGTGTCTCGGGCACTTACATTTTCAGCAGTGTTTGGGCTAATAGCTTGGTTCAACCTTCAGCTTCAACTCATTACTCCATCTCTCCAGGTTCAGAACCCTTACTCGGGCCTTGCAGGTGTAGACGCCAGTGTCGTCATCCTCCACCCGCTGGATGGTGTGTGTGTCTTTGGACGACGAGGGCCCCAGCAAGGTGGCGTTATTCATGTAGTAGTATTCGATGGTGTGGCCCTTCTCTCTGGTGTTTAGCTGAGTGGAACACCTCAGGACTACGGTGCTGCCTTTAACGGGGTTCACCTCACCGTCGTCGATCGTCAGGACCGGAGAGGACAGTTTATCTAGGATGAGAAAGTAAGGCAGTTACTGAAATGGCTGTGGGGTTTCGAGGAAGCCTCAAAATGAACACGCTGGATTAATTGTGAAGCAAGCGACAGATGTTCTTAATGGGGGTGTGTGGGCGAAAGATTCCTGACGGCATGTGCGTGTTTGAATCTGGATTCTGACGCTGCAGTTTGTGCTACATTAATACAAGTATTTGTTTGTACAGTTTGTACAAGTATTGCTCATATGGATTTGACAATTGTTAAGTTAAAAGTGTCATACCTAACACAATCACAGAAAACTTCAGGGACTGGGCAGACTGGTATTTAAAGTCCTGAAGCCAAGTGGCCTTACACCAGTAAGTGCCTTGGTCATCCAGTGTGGCGCTGGGAAAGACTAGATCTTTCTTCTTCTGCGTGCGGATCTTCACATCACCCTTGTAGAAGTTCACCTCTACCAGTAGGGGGTCATCACGGACGCGGCAGGTCATGGTCAGTACTTCCTCAATGATGAGTGGTTCGGTCGGAGCTTGCAGAAGGACCCAACCACCTACCAGTGAAGGGAAGATTACACCATATGAAGTATATGACCTAGAAACAGATCTACACCAAAATAATGGCATTATAACACCAGATCACTACATTCAGTGGACTTGAAGAGTCTTAGGAATACCAGAATGTCCAAGGGTTTAAGGTTTTAGGGCTTTGTGGCAGCGGCTACATGCCTAATTACGCTATAACCTCATTTTGTAGCTGTACTATTCTATGCCCGTCATGAAAACATTTCTTCCACGCAAGCCTGCACTTTCACTGCATGCACTAAAGTAGAGCCCTTAGTTCATTAAACAACACAGTTGCTTCCAGCAGCAGGTGGTGGGAACCCTACCGTCCACGTGCACGTTCAGCAGGTCACTCTGAAGTGAACTGATCAAATAAGGCCACTCCTTTAGGTCTTTCTCGCCCTGACAGGTGTAGCTGCCCGTCTGGAGGACGTGAGCATTCTTCAGGTGGTACACCTCAGCGGAGCTCGTTAACACGCCGTTCAGGAACCACTGGTACCGCCAGCTCGACAAAGGGTCCTCGGGCACACTGCACCGGAGCTGCACGTCCTCCCCCGAGAAGAGGCGGAGTTCACCGCCGGTCACCTGAGCCAGTGCATGCACCGGCACGGGCGTGGGGTCCACTCCTGCACAGGCAGGAGACGCGGACGCCTTAACCGTGGCAGATCTCAAGGCGCCACAACATTAACGACATTTAGAAGTGGCCATATCGGTCAGCACACTCGTCCATAATTTCACAAGGAACAATGAGCAGTTATACAAAGAATACAGTTCAGTCATTTTTTTGGTTAATAAAAATCTTATGTAATCTTGAGTCATAAATTCAGGTTCAGAAAAATGTTAATTAAATTTTGTGTCTTTATAACATAACACATTCATATAATACATAGTTAAATAAAAAAAAAAACAACAACTTTTAGCTCCGAGTGTGTAGCTGTAGATTATAGGGCATTGTATTCGAAAAATAAAAATCAATAAAATAACTTTTGAAGCCAGTGTGGGGCTCTCACATACCTTGACATCTGACACTTCCAAGCAACATTAGCAAGGCTACAAAACAAAACAACAACGGCATTAGATGTCTACGTTCGCAAACGGCCCTTTCCACAACCTGCATGTCCGAACCCCCACTCACCGATGGAGCCGGACAGGGTGTTCATGGTGCCGTTCACGCTGTGGCCCGCTCCTCTCCTGTCCTCATCTGCAGTGGGGTTAAAAGCCGTCGCTCCTCAGTCTTAAGGGGACTGGTTAATTGCCCCCCCCCCCCCCCCCTTTTTTTTTGCTTCACTTGCAAAACAGTAACAAAACAGGAAGCCAGCATTTGGGTGCACACGCAGAAAGCAAAGAATACGTGGAAATGCCTCCTGACGTTGACATCTGCTTGCGTTTTCGATTTAATAAAGGGGACACTGTAGTGTAGAGCTGTAAGAACTACCACACGTGTTCATTGGTAATCTTTAATTCTCGCTGTAGGCTGAGAAGAGGTTACAGAGTGAAGGAGCACGATCTCTGGAGCACCACCCAGCAGCAGTGGAACATACAATATCTGGAACATGCACAGGTCTCACTACACTCTGTCCATTCATTACCAAGTGATTTATTGATTAACATACACAGCTATAGAAGTTTGGAGCAGATTACAGCAATGACACACGGCCCAGGCCCTGTTGAGACTCAAGTGCCCTCTACAACACCAGCTCAAAGAGAGGGCGCATCTTTTAACGCAAGTTTAAGAAGCCAATAATGGGATTTTGGTTAATGACAACATCGATACTGTAGGTGGTTGTATGGATCAATACTAGCTGACTGGTAAGGAGACACATCCACATTAAAGATAAACTGCTTAAAAACCAGTTTGCTTCTCCTGTATTCACATCGGATTTAAATCGTAATGCTCTAGTCAGAAACCTCCCGGGAAGCACACTGATTGTGTTTTTCATTTAGATTACAGCACTGGAGTACTTCAGTGACCTGATGTGTTATTGCCCATAAAACCTTTAGAAACAACTGGTTAACATCTCAAGTTTTCAAGTTTTTGTTTATGCATGAGGTGTATCATGTAAAGCTTAATAAAACCTACATAAGGCATCTAGACTGTAGTGTGTCAGGCTGTGAACTGAAAAAGTGACATTTTGGGTATTAGCTAGAGTCCATTTTTAATCTTGATCTCAATATATATGATGACTCTCGTAACTCTAGTATAAGATGCACAGCTCAGAAATTAGACAACACAGGTTAAAATTACACTGCATGGTATCCACACCCATAAAATAACCCTTACTTCATAAATCATTTACTCTCCATGTTAAACAAAATAAATATTAAAAGTGCAAGAACTGTTGGTGTGACATGGTTGTAAAGACATCCACCAGCACAACCATAAATCAATTAAATACTCTAATAAATATTAAATCCATTAACATAAGATTAAATTCTAAACAAACTGTACAGAACAGCAAGGAATATCCCTGATTAACACCCAGACATTTTTTTTTACTTCTGTATTTTTCTTGAAATAAGGAAGTTGACCTGTGTGAACTCAAGAACGGGATCATTTTAGCTGCGTTTCCTTGAGACGGAGAGGTTAAAAGTGCGTCAAAATGGCTAATCCCACCTGCTCTCACAGTCCTGGAGTGAAAGTTACTGTGGAAGGAGAGCTGGCCAACACGCGTTCAGTGACCCCGACACCCTGCGGCGGCCGCCCCTGAGAGTCCCGAGGCTGGTCACACGTCGTTCTCGCGGCTCACGGACGCACCGAAGCCGAAAACTTCGAATCCGACGGACCAGGCTGAGCAAACCGCCTGGAGCTGCATTTGTGCTACGCTACAGCATCCGACTGGTTCATCAGAAACATGCTGCACGCAGGTCAAAAAGATGAAAAGGAGTTTGAAGGTAGTAGACAATGTTCTAAAACCCTCATTTTGAGCAACTCTTAAAATCAGACCACACCATTAAGGTGTCTGAGGTTTCAGCTATTGAAAGCTGAGGCTATTGTCAAAGCTAATGTTTGTTGTCATGAGTTACGAGACATCTGATCTCAAAGTGGACAGCAGAGCCGGAAATACCAGCAACATAAGCGCTTTGCAAAAACAAACAAAAGCACAACATTTCAATTACAGCACTGTTTAACAGTGAGATCCAACATGCCTCAGAGTGGCTCTAGATATATCCCACAGGAAGTACATGTTGGCCTTATTTAATATTAATAATTATAATTACAGTTATTATAATATCATTAATCCATCTCGCCAACAAAGATTTTGTTTGGCTCGAATGTGAATGGACTATTCAGGTTATTGCTTGCTTGTGCCTTACTCATGTCTCTCATAAATAATCTTCAAGCCGTTGGACGAGCACCACAGGTTTATGCGTAACGCAGGTTGTGTAAAGGTGTTGACCAGCTCTACTGCAATTGGTGAAGCTTAAATTTAAACTTAGACTGTTGAGGAGTTCAACAGTAACAGAATATGTGCAAATCCCTTCCCCAATACAGGAAAGACAAAAAAGGTAGATAACTGATAAATAGAGGAGGCAGCCACCCACAGAGAGAAAGGTTAAAACAGTCAATGTGCCATTTGGTGTGGGTGTGTCAGTGGGCGGGGCTACCCAGCAAACACCTGAGGCTGGAGAGGAGGGGGTAGGCCCTCACTGTCAGTGTTGTCAGAGTCGATAGTCGAGGCGGGCTGGGGGCGTGTCTCCGGGGGGCGTGTCTCCGGGGAGCGTGTCTCCAGCTGGAGGCCTTCCAGGACGTCCTGCACGGAGTGCTCCATGCCGTCGCTCCAGTCGATGAGGTCGCGTTCGGGCCTGCGCGTGGACTGCTCCAGCAGGCCCGGGTCACGCCGCTGACGCGTCTGTGCCACGCCCGCCCCCGCCTGCTCCGCTTCAGGGCCGCTCTGTGAGGAAGACGAGGGGGACCCTCCAGGGCCCTGCAGCCCTTCAGGAGATGCCTGGCCAGACATGTAGCGCTCAAAGTCCTCAGGACTCAGGTTTAGAGACTCAGCATCCAGCTTCTCTATGAAGGCTACAGCGCAGCACTGCGGGACAGAGAGGAGGGACAGATAGTGTCAAGATATAACGCTGCTTCATTAATCAGGTGTCGTGGTTCACCATATTGTCAGGCCTTTACAGGTATGGAGGTAAACCTGATGTCACTCACCTGACGCAAAACCCGCACAGCTCAGAAGCAAAATAACCGAATGCTCTCTGTATAGTGTGTGTATGGTCACTGATAACAGAGTGACTAAACCTTAAAGCGTCTTCTAAAATGCTAGAGATAACTCCCAAAACAGTAATGACTTCACAAGCCAGTCTGGACGTGACTAAAGTGGCAAGCCCACCAGGTTGGTGAAGTAGTACCCGTCCTCTCCGCTCATGAGGCGCCCAGGGTTGGAGAAGCGGGTGATGTACTGGATGTTGGAGTGCAGGCGTGGGGGGTTGGCCTTCAGCACCACGTAGATGAGCGCCGGCAGGAAGTCGTCGGCGGAGGCCGCCTCCCGCTTGGTGCGTCTGATGCCGTGGATGATGTGTTTGCTGCACCTGGTGACGTAGCAGAGCTTGTCCCGCGGGACGCGCCTGGAGTCCATCTCGATGATGTCTAGATAAAAAGATAATAAAATATGTTTCGTAGGTAATGCAGGCGTCTTGGACAAGGAAGTTTGACACCAACGAACGTGCCAGTATGGTGGGAAAAGTAACTGCTGTGTACTGAGAGCAAAGAGTGACATGGAGTAAAGACTTGGTTGGAAGTATACCACCAAACCACCAAACACCTACACCACCAAACACCTACACCACCAAACCACCAAACACCTACACCACCAAACCACCAAATACCTTCACCACCAAACCACCAAACACCTACACCACCAAACACCTAAACCACCAAACACCTACACCACCAAACCACCAAACACCTACACCACCAAACCACCAAACACCTACACCACCAAACACCTACACCACCAAACCACCAAACACCTACAACACCTACACCACCAAACACCTACACCACCAAACACCTACACCACCAAACACCTACACCACCAAACCAGCAAACACCTACACTACCAAACCAGCAAACACCTACACTACCAAACCACCAAACACCTACACTACCAAATCAGCAAACACACAAACCACCTAAACCAGCAAACACCTAAACTACCAAACCCCTACACTACCAAACAAGAAAACCACCAAACCAGCCAACAACCAAACCACCAAACACCTAAACCACCAAACACCTAAACTACCAAACCCCTACACTACCAAACAAGAAAACCACCAAACCAGCCAACAACCAAACCACCAAACACCTAAACCACCAAACACCTAAACTACCACACAAGCAAACACGTAAACCACCAAACCACCAAACAAGCAAACACGTAAACCACCAAACATGCAAACACGTAAACTATCAAACAAGCAAACACGTAAACTATCAAACAAGCAAACACGTAAACTATCAAACAAGCAAACACGTAAACCAGCAAACAAGCAAACACATAAACCAGCAAACACGTAAACCAGCAAACAAGCAAACACGTAAACCACCAAACAAGCAAACACGTAAACCACCAAACAAGCAAACACGTAAAGCACCAAACAAGCAAACACGTAAACCACCAAACAAGCAAACATCTAAATCACCAAACCACTTTTGTTGAGGAACAGGTGCCGTACCTGTGATGGCCTTCACCACACTGTCAGACACTGCAGGGATCTCTTCATTCATTGGGGCACACAACATCTGAATAGTGACCCAGTGTAAATCCCTGCACACACACACAAACACACAAACACAAACTATTAGCTGAAATATATGCCTTTTAGAAACACAGTGGGGGTTTTAGGAAGCTGATGGCCATCTCTGGCCTGAGGGACCTACCGGATCCTCTTCTGGATAGCCAGGTCTTTGACCTCATCGTCAGAGGACGGAGGACAGAAGGTCTGTTCGTACAGATGCAGCGTCAGGTACTTCTCCACTTCATCCATTACAACCTCTACACGCTCTGGCGTCCCTGGTGTGCACACCCATGTGCACATACACGCACAAAACACTTTTCTTAACTTTAAACACTTGCAGCCAGTATATCACATTTCATAGTAGCTAAACGTATGTTTTTGGTGTCTCAAGTGCACAGCACCCCAGATGTATCCCAGATGTTAAGTGAGAGAGCGAGTTTGACCGTCATCATATACAGCACAAGTTCAGTCTAGCGTCAGTCTTACATTGTTTCCATGGTGAACCCTGTTGTGTTAAATCAGTGAGTCTGTTGTAATCTTACCTTTGTAGAGGGTGTTTAAATGGTCAGAGAGGCTCTGGTAGAAGTCCTGTACAGATTCAGTGAGTTCCTCCACACCAAGATCCTGAAGGAGACACCAGACGTTCTCACATCAGCAGCTGTTAGTCAGCACAACCCACATTTAGTTGTTTATTAAGAACGCATGATAACTGAGTAAAAGTGGGTCACAACTAGGGTTGCAGCGGTAACCGGTTTCACGGTATACCACGGTATTAAAATGCACGGTTATCATACCGTGTGCGTTTGCTTATTACCGGTAAAAAGCAAGCCAGCGGAGAAACTGACCCGCGCATGCGCAACTCCGCTCCGGTTCAGCTACTCGGCACACAGCAGTGAGAATGGCAGAAAGTGCATCAGACTTAACACATTTTTTAACAAAAAAAAAGCTAAACTAAAATCAGTGGCGAAAATGACGTAATCGCGGTGGCTCCGCCCGTGCGCGAGCGTCTCGCGCGCTGTCGATTTGCGAGGTCGTGCACCTCTCGAACTTGTAACTTTGCGCGCGCTGCGCCTCAGCGCAATGAACAAAGTCATGTTTGCAGGATTCATACACGTTTAAAAGGTGGAAATAAAACACTTGTACGTCACTTTAAAGGTCCGTTTCAATATTTCCCAGCACCTTAAACTTAATTAAGTTAAATATTTATACATATACTCGAAATAATTCGCTTTTTCATCACATTATTTAATGGTTGTTTATTTCCAAAACGCCCAATCTTAACGTCTTCACGTTCTCTCATGTTTCGTCCTGGAATTAAAAGAGGCTCGTATTTGTTAACGTAAGACAAAAGAACTGTGCGGAGTCGCGTGCTACGGTCACTAGTGAAAGTATAAACCTAGCTTTTTATGGTCCTTGCTTTCACTGGACGTGAAAGACGCTATTAATTTACATGCGTTCAAATTCTAACGTACCTGTTTTTGATATGTTAAAACCAGACTCGGTGTGAAAACCTTAAAATAGAAATCTCTATTGTGATGATGTCAGAAATAAATCCTCTCTTCCTGCAGTATCTGGTTATATTCCAACTTGGCAGTACAACGGACGTTTACAACAGTTGTTGATCAGACACTGACCCAGGCTGAGTTTATCAGATATTAAATAATTTAAACTTAAATAATTGTACTGAAGTCCATGATTTAGGTTTCTCTAATTTTGCAGTATTTATATAAACATGTGTACAGCTTATTTTTTTAAAGGACACATTTTGTATACAATAGTTCCAGGTTTCTACAATAAATAGTTAATTGAACAAAAATAACTTGTTGTAATTTCTTTAAGGGTCGGTGTATCTTTTAATAATATACAAACTAACTGTGATAACCGTGATAACCGTGATACCGCGGTATTTTGAGAGACGGTTATCATACCGTGAAAATCTCATACCGTTGCAACCCTAGTCACAACATCAGGTTTGGTTTCTGGACACTTTGCTCTTGCCACAGTACGTCCTAGCCATATGTAAACCTGTCAGCTGTATGTAAAGGGCCTAGCCATATGTAAATGTCCTAGCCATATGTAAACGTCCTAGCCATAGGTAAACCTGTCAGCCGTATGTAAACGTCCTAGCCATATGTAAACCTCCTAGCTATATATAAACCTGTCAGCCATATGTAAACGTCCTAGCCATATATAAACCTGTCAGCCATATGTAAATGTCCTAGCCATATGTAAACCTGTCAACCATATGTAAACGTCCTAGCCATATGTAAACCTGTCAGCCATATGCAAACTACCTAGCCATATGTAAACGTCCTAACCATATATAAACCTGTCCGCCATATGTAAACGTCCTAGCCATATATAAACCTGTCAGCCATATGTAAATGTCCTAGCCATATGTAAACCTGTCAGCCATATGCAAACTACCTAGCCATATGTAAACGTCCTAGCCATATATAAACCTGTCAGCTGTATGTAAACGTCCTAGCCATATGTAAACGTCCTAGCCGTATGTAAACCTGTCAGCCGTATGTAAACGTCCTAGCCATATATAAACCTGTCAGCCGTATGTAAACGTCCTAGCCATATGTAAACCTGTCAGCCATATGTAAACCTGTCAGCCATATGCAAACGTCTTAGCCACATGTAAACCTGTGAGCCATATGTAAACATCCTAGCCACATGTAAACCTGTCAGCAATATGTAAACATCCTAACCATATGTAAACCTGTCAACCATATGTCAACGTCCTAGCCATATGTAAACCTGTCAACCATATGTAAACGTCCTAACCATATGTAAACCTGTCAACCATATGTCAACGTCCTAGCCATATGTAAACCTGTCAACCATATGTCAACGTCCTAACCATATGTAAACCTGTCAGCCATATGTAAACGTCCTAACCATATGTAAACCTGTCAACCATATGTCAACGTCCTAGCCATATGTAAACATGGGCACAAAGTCAATAAAACCAGAAGAGAATGCGATGAGTGCTGTCCTCAACAGGACCTTTCGTTTCCTGTTTCCACTGCTTCAACACACCCGCTACACTGACTGTGTGTGTGCAGTGTTTAAGTGTTTAAGTTATGCCCGTCTAGAGCAGTGAAAAACTGTTTCTCAGGAATCCTACTGCTGATGAGATGGCAGATAATGCACGATTATAAATGATCGGAAACAACCATTTTAACGAGACTAAAAACTATGAACCCATTCTACCAACGTTGAGCTAGGTGAGTTCAGAAGAAACAAAAACAACATAAATGTATTGTTGAAGGTGCTTCTGCACAACACCCACTCCAACCTAAGCAGACCGTGTTTCTCACTCCAACCTAAGCACACCGTGTTTCTCACTCCAACCTAAGCAGACCGTGTTTCTCACTCCAACCTAAGCAGACCGTGTTTCTCACTCCAACCTAAGCAGACTGTGTTTCTCACTCCAACCTAAGCAGACTGTGTTTCTCACTCCAACCTTCTCCAGATCTAACCTTCACAAAATTTTCCCACTATTTTCAACTTATAACTGGAGCTCCAGTACATTTTAATCAAACATATACACAATACTGTTTTTCCTCCTATAGGAGAGAAAAAATGTTTTGTCAAACTTCTTGTACCTTCTTGTAGGCCACACTGTGGTAGAAGCTATGGCACTGTTTGAAGATCTCCCGTCCAGGTTTATTCAGGGTCTTCAGGAATTCGATGAAGTTCTTGGTGGCTTGGTCCGACTCCATCACCGGCTGCTGGCTGAGGGAGGGGGCGGGGTCTAGCTGTGTCTCCGCCCCTGTGGCATCTGGAAGAATGAAGCGGGTCGTGTTCACCCTGCACTGTACTGACACCGCGACCTCTCCCTGACCCACGGTCAGCCTTCTGCTTTGGTATCCATACAACCCTGGTACACAGCTCGACTTTATGAAACACATCATAAACGATGCCCACCTCAGCTGTCTATCCTGCTGGGTGCAGGAAGAATAAACTTTCACTGAATGTTGAAGATATCTAGCAGCCCAAAAGTGATCAAGTGATCGAGTGATAAAGTGATCACTCAATATATGAGCGCACATATTGACAGGATTGACAGACATGATAACTGGCTAACGTAAACCACGTGTTTGTTTTCAGTTGTACAACCATGAATAAATTTGAACACGATACAGTGAATGAATGTATCGATCTTCAACACACGCCCAATGACCTCATATAACTGCCCAAATACAGGGTTGCCAACTTTTGACGTTCGCTTGGAGTGAGATTTTAACCTGGAGCCGGTGGCGAGTGTATTTTGTTGCGCGGGGGGGGGGACGTAAAATGGACACAGATTCAGTGTTATATCGCCGGTGGATGGCGCCAGAGCTAGCGAACTAGTAACGTATTGAATCATATATGTGGATCTGAGGTAAATAAACTGGATATTTTTTTTCGGCGTGAGATATCGGAAGTGTGGCGTGAGAGCGTGTGAAAACGGTCAAATGCGTGTGTCTCACGCTCAATGCGTGAGAGTTGGCAACCCTGCCAAATAACATATAACTTCAGGGAAGTCCCTCCTTTCTGACTCATCCTTTCTATTTTTTCCATCCAAACACATTTCAAGCACTTTCACCATTTTGTTTTCGGTCTTAGTCAGGAAATTAAAGCACTGCCTTCGAAATGTGAAGAAAACAGCGCGTTATGCTGACAGCGCAGCGGCGGGGTCAATTGTGTCTGCCCCTTTAGGACCTCACAGAACAGATAAAGAAAACACACACCCAGCACTGTCTTTACAGGAACAATGTCGTTTGAAAAACAGCATCTTACTGAATCACTATCTTACTGTTTGACCCCCGTTTGGTGATGCTGCATATGACTATGTTTGAATGTTTCAGCACTGGCACATCGAGATTAAACCACAGTGGGCACAGTGAGGACAGGAACATCAATCTGTCCTCAAATGCTGATAAAGCCACAGATGAAGAGATGACCGCTGACTTCGGAAGGATCTCTGCTGGTCACTCCCCCGTGTATAAATGCCTCCACAACTGAGAAAGTGAGAAGTGAAGATTGTGTTCTACCCAACAAATCCAGATCTTCATCAGCTGGGTTGTCTAACGAAATCTGGCAACCTCCAACTGTAACCCAGCCATTTTAAGGTGCATAACTAGGCCTGCCCACAACTGCTCTATGACTTTGTGTATCTGAAGAACATCTCTACCAAAGAGTATATGGGCATGAGGGATGAGGGTACTGCAGGTATCAGGTGCTCAGAGTCCCATGTAGCCACAGGAGCCAGTATTTCAGACCCATCATTCAGTGGTTGATAGTGGTGACACACTTTGCCATCCAGAGAATCAGATTTCTTTTTTCCTTGAAGTTGCAGCGCTACCAGCACAGGTACGAAGAGACCAAGTTGAGTTGGTGATTACGCACGTGCGTTCTGTAACATCAACGGGATTATATATAGGTGTTTATAACTTAGTGTTTTTTTAAGCACTGTGAGCAGTAGAGGAAACGCATGTGAATCAAACTGGTGGCTTGTGCCTTAAGATAGCTCTTTCTCTCCTGCAGTGTCTTTGCTCTGAATACTATATGTTGTATCAAAGGGCGGAGCCTTCTACTGTTTCGGGTGTTGTCTGTTATTTTGTTCTGTTACTTTACTGTTTACAGCACTAAGACATTGTGACTGACAGCACTAACATTTAATCCCCGTACAGTTTCAAGAAGTGAAGAACTTTCCTGTTTAGATATGCATTTAGTTAAGGAACTTCAATGGTTTATTATTTGATCATTTTATCACATTGTTTTACTTAATTACATTTTATGTTTGTTCTTCTAATTATTTTAATGTTACGCCATTTTATTATTGTATTGCATTATTTTATTGGTAGTTTTCTTCTATTTATTCACCTTGAGTTGCATGCATGAACGGTGCTACACAAATATTATTACTACTGTGACTCACAGGACTGTTTACAGCACTAAGACATTGTGACTCATGACTTTACTGTTTACAGCACTAACACATTGTGACTAATGTGACTTGCACAGTGCTACTTTTAAACCTCAGTCTTTCACCACAAAAAAGTTTCTCAGGCCCACACAACCTTTAATGCCCCGTGTCATTTCTGGCACTACACGGCACTTTATATTCACACTTAATTCCAGTCTGCAGCTCTATGGTATTATGCTTACTGGACAATCTGAGAGCCATGATGTTACTATGTCAAATATCGTGTCAATGCTCCACCTCCTACTCCAACTTATATCAGCTCTGTCTGTCACATGTATGCATATATCATCTAGGTCCAGTAAAAACTTTATTTCTCGGCTGTAAAATGCAATGACACTTACCTCTCCCCGGGGACGGTTTAGAAGACGAGCTGAAAAATTTCTTCACTGCGGGAACAGTGCGTGATTTGTGACCCATCCTCCTCTCGGTCGCCTTGGCCAACTGAGTGGTGGAGGCCTCTGAGGGCGCCCTCTGCTGGCCAGATGCATAGGCTGCCTCCTCTTCTCTTTGCAGTCTGACAAACAAACCAGAGGCTTTCAACTCCAGGCCTCAAATCTAGTTTCTGCTCCTGGACATTGCAATGACCGGCAGTTAATTGAACAGTTAATGTCACTCACTGTTGACCTTATTGTCATACCAAACGTCTGGGTAACTGAAAGGTGAAGAACCTGCCGTGCATGGACCTGTGTGTGGACCTCAAAGGCTATGAGGTGAATGCATAAATTAACTACAGATGATAACCAAATCCAGGACAAGATTTAGGATTGGAGGTCAATATCTGAAGACCCATGTACTACAGTACACATCTGACAACACTCCTGGAATTTAAAACAGGCTACACAATGCATCTTCACAGCACTGTACAGAGAGAGTTTTCTACACACTGCCTGAGGATTAAAAAGGTTACTGACTGCATTTTGAAATTAAGGTGCACCAAATGTCCTAAATACATACTGGAACAATGAAATTCTCCAGCCACTTGTCATCAGGGCAGGGTTGTAATGTAGCAGTGGCCCATCACTCCACACCCCCCTCCCTCACCTCTCTGCCAGGGCCCGGTCCTCCTCTATCTGTCTGGAACGCACATGCTGGTTCTCCTCCCGCCAACACTTGGAACAGAGGCCCTGCCAGGCAGGGTTGCCAAAGAAACCGCAACCCCTCTTACACACCAGGGCAGACTGGTCCACATGGATGCCCTTGCGCTCGCTTTGAGAGCTCATCCTCCCCCGCTGGCTGGCACACCTGCAGGAGGGAAAGGCAACAGATTAACGACGTTATTCAAGTTTAAACGTTATTTGCACATCGAAATACTACAGCAGCGATAAATATCAGGGAAAAGGAGCTTCACACAGGCTGTCAGCATATAACCAACAAACTTTATGGTACTTTATGGATTTCATTTATAGCGGAATATATGTCCTTATTACAGTGTCACAAGGGAGCACAAATGATCAATCATCTGTGTTATCTGTAAACTTTAAATTATATATATTTGATTTGACCCAAGACACTGATAAGTCAATAATGTCTAATAGGACTAATCAAATTTACTAGTTAGCAAGCTAGCTAGCTACATAGCCACACAGCCAAAACAAAGATACCAAAATGGCTAGCTGCGTTTGACAGGTGAAGTTATCTATCGCTATAATGATAAAAAGGTGCAGATTTTCTAGTAGCAGTCACATATCGTTGATATACATTAGACTGTGTTATTTGAAGACCATCGAACAGAATTGGCTAGCTAGCCGGCTAAGCCACAGACTCCCCTCGCGCGCACCTACAACCACTGATATAGCTTAGCGACGCTCGAGACGTTCAGCTCCCGAGGAAACGACGCTCGAGACGCGACGCTCGAGACGTTCAGCTCCCGAGGAAACGAGCCGACTCGCTGGCTAACCAGGAAGCTGAAGCTAGCCAACGAAAAGACCAACAACACAGGCTAGATGTCTTAATATGTCAGGTGCTGACATAACAGTGAAGATTTATCTTGCAATTACCGCGGCGTAGACAGGTAGCACTGTTTATCTGTTCGACCCCAGACTGATGCGGTTAAAAGGATCAACTGAATGTCAAATGTCCCTGTTGACAGTCAACACAGGACTTAGCCTTTTGTTTTATTTCCGGAACGTAAATCCAAGTCAGGCTGTCAAAATAAAGGTCCATAAAAACAAAAAAATATTTTTTAGAAATTAATTCAGTCTGCTTCTTAGTCGTGGAATCAGTTACAATAAAGATTATAATAATACAATAATTTCATAGATATTAATTTTTTTGAATCCACACAACTTACTTTCACCCATTTTTGTTTATTGTGACACTTTATTTATTGAAAATTAATCTTTCTTGTTAAACAGACATAGAAGCAGCCAAACCTCTTCCATTTATTCCTCCATTAAGAATAGATTTAGGCATACATCAGGCAGTGCACTAACCTCCAAACACCTTATGTGAGGTAGACTTTTTAAACATAACATAACATAACATAACATAAACTTTATTGATGCCCGAGGGGAAATTCAGTTTCCCCAGGACCCGGTGTAAAGCACCGAGAACCTAGAGTGGCCACACATCAAGAGAGCGCCGCCGTACAGATTAGGGAGAAACATAGAGAGATAAACATCAGGAGGAGACAAAAAAATATGACCACAGATTATTCTCACAAACAGGACAACAGTCTGCGTGCATGCAAAAAATCCCCATAGCACATACAGCATTGATAACACAGACAGTAAGCAGTGAGAGGCGTGATCCATTCAGAGAGGGAGGGGGGGGAGCCAGAGGCCTGGCACACAGTTTTTGTGTCAAAGTTCGTGGAGGAAGGCGAGAGCCATCTCTGACAGTCTCTGTGTGGGGGTAGGAGCAGGTAACCAAGACGACGACCTTCTGGGAGTAATTTGTTTGGGCGCCAATGCAGATAATCATGAATGAAGAATTTAGCAAGGAGCTCGTCCTTGAGTGTTTGAGGACACAAACTCCTCTTTAAGTCAGCGGTCTCCCAACAGATCCAGCTTCACGTGTAGAGCACTGATTCCATCCATGATCAAATCCAGCTTTTTAAAAGTCACAGTCGGTGTTCCAACAGTTCCAACAGCTCTACCCACCGCGTTAATCAAGTTGGGCAATTTTCGCAGGCGTTCAGACCCCACTTTTTAAATTTCCCGATACACCAGGGCAACACCTAATCCAATAGGCAAATTATGTTTTCCACTCATGCTGCTCCAATCCTCATCCCTGCCCCACCCCCACACCTGGCACAGGAAAGCAGAGATGAACCGGGGTCCAAACCCCGGTAGGCTGCACCCCTATGTTTCTCTGACTAGGAGGAAACCCTCTGAGCAGGACCCAAAAGCTGCTCAGGTGGAATGAGGCATGGTAGCAAAGAGAGAAAAACAATTGAGGAGAACCACAACTAAACTGGGTGAACAGGCATTCAAACCTGGGACACTTGAGAGAGCATGTAGAATAAGAGAAATGCTGGGGAGAAAACTGAAGGCTCAAACATGAGGCGAATTCTCTGGAGAAGGCACATTGCTCACCCAACTAGACAGGAGGTGTCAAGTCTAGCCCCGCCCCCACCTGTCAAGTCTGTTTTGTTTATGTAGCCATGTGCTATCTGTCTGTCTTAGACCCTTCTTGTGTTTTGTAACCCCGCCCCTCATTATTGTGTTCAGGTGTTTCTTGTTTTGTTTGGTGTATGTAAATGTTGTTTGTACTACCCTCTTGCCCTCTTGTCTGTTTCCAAGTCGCCTGGGGGGCGTCATGGAGCAAAGAGCCAGATGCAAATGTTGTGAGGAGCAAAATGTAATAAAGGGCAATCCAAAACCAAATGGAGGGTCTAACTGATAGTTTTGGCAAAAATTGAGCTTTTGGGAGATTGAATCAAATGAACCAATGATTCGATCTAGTGAAACGTTCTAATCATCACACGCCACAGTGACATCTAGTGGGCAACCAGGGCCTAAATTTATTCAGCGCTATTATTGGAGGGCCACATGACCACGCACTTCAAATAATTGCATATGAAAGACACTACAAATTATTCTCAATAAGAACTCATTTTAAATGAATTCAGATCTGTATGTTTATTGCACCAACATACATTTTGCATATAAATGCATTAACATGTCCTTAATAAGCAACAAAGACAAAACATTTGCTTAATAAAAAAGTGCAAAAAGGAATTTGAACTCCTTCATATCAAAGAACTGTAACACGTAGCGCGCTGCGGAGCGAGGAGGCGGACACAAACGCTGATAAGAGCGAGATTTAATAAGGGGAATTCCATAGGCGAAGTCGTTTGTCCAGGCACGGGTCAAAACGGGAGAGCCGTCCAAATGGTCAACAGGACAGGCAGGAGTCGTAACAGGAGAGCCATTCACAACGGAGAAACACAACAAAGACGGAAAATACCAGAACAGCGATGACAGATAATCCACAAAACCGAACAAACCACAAATAACCGACAATGGGCGAAACATAGATACAAGTACACTGGACTAAACTAGATACAGCTGAACACAATGACGACACGGGTGTGGCAGACAGAGGGAAACCAGGACAACAGACACGCAGGGCGGGATAACCGGGCAAGGAACAACACCGACACGGGAGAGGGGGGCGTAGCCCTACGTGACAAGAACAAAAAAGTCCTGCTCCATCGTTTTTTTTCTTCTTTTAATTATTAAATTATTATTGATCTATTTTGCCGCACACGGCCCTCGTCCTCACTCAGTGCGCCAGTTGCCCATCCCTGGCCTAAACCCATAACTTTTTCTTAACAGAAACAGAAGTAATGTTTGTTTTGTTTTTATGAAAAATTGCATGAAATGACATTCCCCCACAGCATATTGTGTCCCTAAAAAAATGTTTAGTCATGAAAAAAAAAATCATTTTGCAGAGAACAGGGTCGTTTTAATGATGTCATTAAGATGTATTTTTCATTATGATACACTGTTAGTCAGTGGATTGATATAGCTGACATTATTCATTTTACATTGCAAGGCAGGGAAATGCTTGTGTAATCCTTTATTTATTAAACAATACACAACTGAATTAATCAGTAAACTTTCTGATCTCAGACCAGCTGCTTGCACTTAAGTGCTGATTAAAACACGCAAAAAGATTAGAAAATAATCGAAACTGCGTGATGTAACGATGTTCCCCTTTTCATACGGACTTCAAAACAGTGTTTCGGAACACCGTGATTCAAATGAATCGATTCAGTTCAATTCTGCATTTCGAGTTTGACATCACTACTAACTGAAATGTGAGACTCTGAAGGCTGGGGACTTGAGGAATTCTGTCTATACAAGTTATGAACAAAATCGGTGACAAAGAGCAGCCGGCCATCCGAACCAAGCTCCTGCTCCATTTTTACAGGGCCTGGATAGCCCGTAGCAGTGGGACCAGTACCCTATATTCCCAGAGTGCCCTCCAGAGGAATTCCTGAGGGACACAGTCAAATGCCTTTTCGAAATTCACAAGACACATGTGGACTGGTCGAGCCAACTTCCATGCACCCTTCTGGGGGCCTCTAGGATCCTCTAGAACCCTCACAAGGGTATAAAAAGCTGGTCCAGAGTTCCACAACAAGGATGGAAGCCGCATTGTTCATCTTGTAACTGAGAGTCGACTAACGACCGGACTCTCTTCTCCAGTATCCCTGTATAGACCTTACAGGGGAGGATGAGGAGTGTGATCCCCTGATAGTTGGAGCACAACCTCCGGTCCCCTTTCTTAAAAAGGGGAACCACCACACCCACTTGCCAGAGCAGAGGCACTGCCCCCGGCGGTATAACCGTGCTGATTTTTTAAAGTATGTCACAAGATTGTGAATATTTCATATGCTCTGGACATTTAAAAATATTTCATTAATGATTGATTTATATTGAATTAAAATTTGCTTATAATTTTAATATTTAATATAATTTTAAAGAACACCTCTGTCATGATTAAAATAGTGTGCATGTTGTTTCTGTCATTTACTGTCATCACACAATAATATTTATGTAACTATGCACCCATGTGCCAGAACATGGAAAATTCTGCTCAGATATGAGTCAAAACTGAAGATGTGGTTACACAGAACAAGATACTGTTCCTTCAGGACCATGGTTCAGCACAGAAGAAGATAACAAGTTGTGTATTTTATATTTATTGTTGATTTCTGGGGTTAAAATATATATTAATATGTTATATATGTTAATATATGTATATAAATGTATGTTAAAATGTAAAATATCACAGTAATATGAGATTAAACAATCTTAAAACATCAATCGATTAATCAAAATGTATTTATATAGTGCTTTTTACACAAAAGCAGTTGTTGTCACAAAACAGCTTTACAAGTGTCTGAGTCCAAGCCCCCAGTGAGCAAGCCAAGGAAGACAGTGGCAAAGAAAAACTCCGTAGGAACATGAGAAGCAAACCTTGAGAAGAACCAAAACGCTTCTTTCTGCTATGGTTTTCTGAAAATGAGCTTCTTTCTCAGGGTGAACGAGGAAATTGGAGTTTCCTTTGCATCATAATACTCTCCAGTCTGTTTGTCCTTCACCTTTCCCTCTTTCTTACTGACCTCGTCGTTTACTCTAGTCAGGACTGTAAGGATGTCATCACCCCTAGGAGAACATGAATGTGACATACAACATGAATTATGAGTCTGACACTAAAACCCTGTGGTCTGAAAACACAGAGAACACAAACTCACCCCTCACTTCCTTCTCTTAAATGTCTACAGAGTGACTGAATGAACCATGAGCCTTCTTCAGAAGATCGATATGCTTTATAGCCGTCTACTGTGGACATGGCGAACAGGAAGTCAGAGTCTTTAGGGATGGTATAAAACTCTTTTCCTGTGTCAGAAGTGACAGCGTCGTCTGAGACCAGAAGTTTTTCCTGTGTTTTTGATCCTCTGCATGCCTGGATAAAGAAAACCTTGGGCTTGCCAAGTAGAGAGGGACAGTTTTTCCCATTAAATGGAGAGAAGATGTCCTCTGTAGGACACAGATTCCCATCACATCCTAAAACACATTCACTGTTTCCATGACTAAGCACACAGCAGACCCAACAGTCTCCATCATGTTGTTGCTTGCTGTACTCTAGCATGTGTTCCTTCATCTTCTCTGCACTCAGGTCTTTATGCATGTTTACTTTAAAACCCAAGAACCTAAACACTTCCTCTAGGGCAACTGAAACAGAGAAAAAATACAGGATTAGGTTATTGTGAGAAAGCAGGATTATAGAAGTTTATAGATTAATTACAGTGTTTCTGGTCAATAACACTATTGCTTGTGTTGGACATCACCTGCAGTTCTGTGATATATATATATATATATAAAGTTTTAAAAAATTGTGTTTTAAAAAATAATATAGAAATTCAGACCAGCATCCTTTCTGGAACCTTGTCGGTTGTTTTCAGGATTTGTAAAGTTTTCATTGTTGATGATCACACACACACCACGTGGTTCACTACTCATTGCGTATTCCTCCTATAGGAAAAAAAACTCAAATCATACACTGACACAAATAGTCCATAACACTGCAAACATGCTGAAGACCTGCTCTGGTCCTGGAGACCTGGAGTCCAGCACAGTCTGGTGGTTTCACTGCTCTAAAACACTGTGTACACCTGCTACTTCACTAACTTTATATTAGCTGACCAACTCAGCTAATATAAAGCTGAAGTTGGGCCAGTTTATGTATTAAAAACATTTATTGGGGGACAGTTAAACAATTCTAAGAGGCCAGTGTATGTCTGAAAGGTGTGGGAAAGAAAGGTGTGGGAGGTAGGGCATTCTGTACATTCTTTAGATGAATGAATGATCAATTTATATATAGTGCCTTTTCAAGATACCCAAGGTTGCTTTACAATTTTATTTTACAATCACACACACGGGCAAGAATTGCACACAGCGTACTCTCTACCAGTGGCCACAACCCCCTGGGGGACTGAATCAGGTGTAGGAAAGGGAGAGAGGACAGACCCAGGACAGACCACCATCCACCTGCAGACACTCGACTGTTTTTTTAAATTGGAAACACACATTCACACAATCTGAGAGAATTTTTCAGGGGAAAGCCAAATTTACCTAACCTCCATGTTTTTGGACTGTGGGAGGAAACCCATGCAGACACAAGGAGAATATGGACACTCCACTCAGATAGGCACTTGAACCCATGACCCCAGTGCAGGCCTGGGATACAGATGTTCAAGAACATTCTCCTTAGCAGACATTGGGAGGTAACTAATCAGCATTGGCTAAGATCATGTTAATGAGTTGATAGCCTCCTTCTTAGTTGTTGTGGGTTTCTGTGTATAATTTATTGTGTCTAACAAGGTCAGAATGTTGCTGAGTTTTACTTTATCTTGTAGGTGTCTGGTGGTGTGAGCTGAGGATATCTGCTTTGATTAATATAAAAAACAACAGTCAAAATTTTCCAATGGGATATAACGGCATTGTTACAGTGAGTCTGTCCCAGCGTGTAAGAAAGACAACCACAATATCCAATATTGTAAATGAACAGCAGATAGGGAGTCTACGCACTAACCTTCTCATGTTGACGAGGTGATGGAGAGAAGTTCTCCTGTCTGGAGGAGCTGGAAACCTCCTTCACTCGCTGGACCACCGACAAGGAGAATAAAGATACCAAAGACTCGTTGTGAAAGACAGTGAACCTTCATCTCTGCTGTAAACTCAACTGCTTTATGTGACATCAGTTTGAACAGAAAGACGTTGAGAGTCTTATTTCAGAGTGGGGTGTTCTTCTCTGTTATGTAAATGCATGAATGAAACATCTTTAGTATTCTTCCTCACCTTGTTCATCGGTTTATCTACGAAAACAGTGATAAGAAAATTAAAGTCAGAAAATACATACATTATATTTACATTATGCTACAGTATATCAAAAATATTCCCGGATGAGTTACTGCAGTATACTTCAGCAAGATTGTAACGAAGATCACAAACTTTTCAGAGAAACAGGGCGTTTCTGTCAGAGGTCATTTTTATATACAACATCCAAGAACATTAAGATCTTCATAGAATGAATGTTATGAATTTAACTGATTTTTTTCCAAATAATTTGGCTCCTCTCTCTCCTCCTTCTATAATTTCAGAAGCACTTTGCTTGCACAGCTAACATGTATATGATACATCTGATATCTTGAAATTTCCAGGTCATTTCTGCCCATTGTGAGAGAGAGGTATTGTTCCATTTCTGATAAGCATGTTTGTGGTCTGTCAGTTCAGTTTTAGACAGCAGCAAATTTGTGTGTCTCTGCTCCTGTCTGGGTGACGTTTCCATGGTTTCTGCAGCTGTAGTTTGAAATCATACTGTGCACAATCGGATGCCATTTCTCACCAGTGGCTGTGTTGGATCAGAGTGTGTGTGTGTGTGTGTGTGTGTGTGTGTGTGTGTGTGTGTGTGTGTGTGAGTGTGTGTGTGTGTTGGATCACTGTTTGTGTGTGTGTTGGATCAAAGTGTGTGTGTGTGTGTGTGTTGGATCACTGTTTGTGTGTGTGTTGGATCAGTGTGTGTGTGTGTGTGTGTGTTGGATCAGTGTGTGTGTGTGTTTGTGCTGAATCAGTGTGTGTTTGTGCTGAATCAGCGTGTGTGTGTGTGTGTGTGTGCTGAATCAGTGTGTGTGTGTGTGTGTTGCATCAGTCTATGACTATGATAAATACTCTACATAAGCGTAACTAATAATAATACCCAAGCAGCAAACACAGAGCCTTGCAGCTGACATTCCTTCTTAATATATATATATATATATATATATATATATATATATATAGTAAATAAACAGTAAATAAATAAATAGAGTAAATAAACAGTATAATTAATACTGTAAATTCCCATTCCTTAATATCTGAGTAAGTGGTGGCTACGCCTTAATGTTATTAAGAAGGACTGTCAGCCGCAAGGCTCTGTTGTTTGTCCATTTGTATCTTACCTTCAGTAGGCGGTGGACCCACAGTGAGTTTATGTAGTCCCACTTTATCGTAAACATTTTTGTCGCGTTTTTGTAGTTTATCTATCAGGATGCGGCTGGCTGTAGGGCCTTTCTTTGTAACACTATCAATCATACAACGTGCTCGATCAGCTCGTTCTGGATTCTTCTGTAGGATTGATTCCACTTCTTCTTCACCAAACACCTTCTCGTCATTCAGATCATCCAGCAGTTGTTTGATCATAGGCTCTGTCAAACTCTCCTTTAACTGAGTTCGTACACGTTTAAGCTCTTCATCTAGGGAAAGTAGCGTGGTGGAAAAATTATATTATATATGGCCTAGATTACAAAAAAACATTTTCACATTTTTGTAATCTATAATGTCATTTGTATATGACCTTATATAAGCAGTATAAAAAATTATTTTCGTGTTTTAAAGTAGCAGCCTACATTTAGTAGTGAAAGTAAATTATGATACGAGGTCATGTTTCTTACCAGCCATCCTTATCTATTGTCAAAGCTGAGAATCGCTTTGGAGAATGAAAAACGTTATTAGATTATCTTAGATGGTATATGTCGAAAGGCAAACAACTTTTAAAAGAAAACGAGACATTAACAAGACCGTTACTGTTATGCCCCTCCCTACATCCTGTAGCTTAGAGAGAGAGAGAGAGAGAGAGAGAGAGAGAGAGAGAGAGAGAGAGAGAGAGAATGCAGAGAATGCACATTTCATTAGGCATTTAAATTATTTCTTTATGATTATTGAATTATTGATAATCATCTTTGTACAGGAAATGTTGTTCTTTGTATAGGAAACTTCACTTCTGATGGTTATGCGGCAAGGAGAGGACAAGAGATCAGAGGTGTGTTTGAAGGTCTTTATTCTCCATGTTTGAAGGTCTTTATTCTCCATGTTTGAAGGTCTTTATTCTCCATGTTTGAAGGTCTTTAGTCTCCATGTTTGAAGGTCTTTATTCTCCATGTTTGAAGGTCTTTATTCTCCATGTTTGAAGGTCTTTATTCTCCATGTTTGAAGGTCTTTAGTCTCCATGTTTGAAGGTCTTTAGTCTCCATAAAGTTATGAAACACCAAACAACTGCGAGCCTCTCCTGGACTGGGACCGGTGCAGCGTGACGGGTACTATTCTGTTCTCAATCAAACTCTTCCTCTTTCTGCTTTCAAAACATCAACCTAGAGACCCGAGTGTTTCAACACAACACAATCTCAACACAAGAAGCACAGACTCATAACAGTCAGAGTTCAGACAAGTTTCAATAAAAATCCAACCAAACACAAACATATGACATTCAGTTACATCAAAGAGGCAGTGACATGTATGGTGGTCCGGTCGTCTCATCTGAGCTCTTGTCTGCAAATCCGAGTCCGGCTGAACCAGCTGCCAACGTGGCGTCCACAGCCATGTGATTCTACCAAGTTCACAACACTTTCACTCACTCACTTGAGTCTTCTGGACACTTGTGATCAAGTGAGGCAGGACCAGCAGGCCCCTAAACCCGAACAGGTCCATTAATCATCTACATTATGAAGTTACAGCGAGGTGTTTATTGGGTGTCGTATTCAACACTGGCAGTGTATGAGGAGAGGGACTAGGTTATTGCAGTACTAAAGTAATGTAAACTTTCTACAGAACAAAGACCAACATGGCATATTACAGGCATTTCATAGGTATTTATATATACACACACACACACACACACACACACATGAAGCGTCACCTCCACTAGGCATTCACACAACCATCACTCATGCAGGTCACACACAATTACTGAACACACACACACACACACACACGCACCTAATTTATACACAAACACGGTTGTTCATAGATATAGTAGTAAGGCAGACTTCAACCTACAGCCACTTCCAAAGAAGCAGCAAGAGTGCTTGTGGGTGGATAATGGACACGCCCGCACAAACACCACCCCAACAGCACTTGTGAGGGGATGATAATGGACACGCCCCACAACTACCCCCCACCAATCAGAAGCAGTAAGAGAGAAATTACGTCTCCTTGTTCATTTGTCCAGAAACCCAGCAACAATTCCATGAGTGTTCTGAGCTATTGATGTGAATCTTGGGTCTTTCAGTGTTACTGTTATCAATACAACCCAAGTCACTACATATTTTCTAGCAGCCTACATTTAGTAGCAAAAGTAAATTATGATACGAGATCATGATTCCTACTGCCCATGCTGGTAATCTATTGTTAAAGTTGAGAATCGATTTGGTGAATGAAAAACTTTATTAGATTATCGTAGACAATTTAATGTGTCGAAAGACAAACAACTTTCAAAGCAAATGAAACCTTAACAAAAACGTTACAGCTAGGTGTCACACAGCCTTGACCAGGAAACCACAACTCCCAAGAGTCATTTGTTAAGCCTAGTAAATGGTGCTTCTCTGTTCTGAGTATTTTCATGGTTCGACCCGGTCTGTTTATTTCACTACGAGTTTGGATTACATGCGTCTGTGTTTGCTCTGAGGGGTTTTTGGAAGTCAGCCTTGTTTTTTGGATAAGTCTGCTTTCGTCTGCATTGCAACATGTACCAGCCATCGGACGAGGCACCTCCCTACATCCTGTAGCTTGTAACTCTCCCCCCAAAAAACAGTTTCTCTTCTCTGCACTTCGATGTCTGTCCCAGAGAAAAATTCAAGGTTCAGATGAATTTTACTATAGCTAAAAATAGAGAAATTCATGTGGTCATTGTGCACAGGTAAAAACATACATTCAAATAACAAAAAAATAAATAAACAACTTAACCGACTGTTTGTGTGTGGATGATAATGGACATGCCAACAACCCCCCCCAACAGAAGCAGGAAGAGATAAATTACGTCTCCTTCCTCATTTTTTGTCCAGCAATATTTCCATTGTAGCTATGGCGACAGAGCTAGAAGGGTGGAGCTAGAAAATGTCACAGTCATGAGGGATCCCAGACATCAGGAGGAGGTTTATCTGCAGGCAGAGGTAAAGAACAAGACTTTAACATGAAAACCATCATGTTTTTATGTAACAAGGTTCGGACACCAGTAAGTTGTCAACATCACAGAAGAGCGATAAGACAGATCAGACGTACTTGAGGGTTTATTAAAGCAAATAACATCAGACACATGGGAGGATTGGAGGGGGGTAGCTGCTCACCTACAGGGGCAACACTATAAACAGGGAGCAGAGCAATCATACAACCCAGCTACAAAGCCCACTACAAAACCACCCAACCATTTGGTGTGAAAAGGGTTAAAAACATTACAGCTCATCAGAAGTAAACCTCCACAAAACCTGGAATAAGCCTGTAGTGAACAGTTAGACTCCTCACCCCAGCCAGTGGCCCCAATGCACACGCTTAAACCCCACTAATTAAATAGAATGACCTTTTGTCACGTTGAGGACCCCGGCCCCTCCCTTTTGGGCGTGTGTAAACGTTGTCCACGTGCTCTGTCTGCGTTTTCGGAACTCCGTGGTGATAGCTTTGTTGTGTGAATAATGTGTCTCACCTGTGAATCGTCTCGTAAGCACATGGGGCTAATGTGGTCTGTCTATTTAATGTGCGCTCGCGCAGTGTCCTGTGCTCGTCGTTGTCTAAAGTCTACACGTCTCAGTGTGTGTATACGTGTTCCGTGTGCGCTATTGCGCAATTACTATTTAAAATAAAAGTGACGTCAGTCTAAAGGAGGATTCAGTGTCTCATCCTTCGCCACGACCCCATCGTCACATAACGACGAGCCGTGTGAGACACCATGCCGGGCTATGCCACCCGACCGAAGAGGGGCAATCGAGCCAGCAAGCGGCGCCATCGCGCCTCTTCTCCTGGCCAGCGCTGCCAAGCCACCGCCAACCCCGAGCTCATGGAGCAGGACCCGCTATGCGCCTATATGCTGCGCATGGCTCGAGAATCCTCCGTCCCTGAGATAGCGGACAACTTCCTCGAGCAGGCACGGCGGATATGGCGAGAGCGACACCCCTCTCCTTCCCGCGAACCCTCGCCTCTGAGGATGGGGGCGTTCGTGCTTTGCTCGACGGAGAGCACTCCAGAGAGCGAGTTTGGGGAGGAGGATTCGCCAAGCGAGGAGGAGGAGGAAGAGGACTATCCTCCGTCTCTAGGCGAAGCCTCCACCGTCGACTACGGTGGGGAGGGGGAGGAAGCCTACCCTCCGTCGCTAGACGATGTCTCCACCGTCGACTACGGTGAAGAGGAGGAGGAGGAGTCAGAGGAAGAGGACTACCTCCCTCCGCCCGTAGTTCCCTCTCCCCCCGTCGAGGAGGGCGAGGAAGAGGGCGAGGAGCAAGAGTGTGACGAGGAGGAGTACCCCTCCCCGTCGGACTGCTCCGCATGCCCCGAGGAAGACGGTGGGGAGGAGGAGGAGAATGGGGAGTACCCTCCGTCCGAGGGCTCCTACACGGAGGAGGAGGAGAGTCCTTCCCCCTCGGAACTGTCCGCCGGGACAGCGAAGAGGAGGAGGAGTCCAGAGGCGGGTTCATCCCCCGAGCTCTCCCCAGCCAGCGACATGGACTGTTCCCGGGGTGGCAGCTCGGGACAGCCCATGAGCTGGAGCCGTGGCAGTGACGAGGTGATGGAAGCGGAGGAGGCCACTCCCACTGCCAGGTCCGGAGGGAGATCCACGGGCAAGGAGGGTTTCCCGTATGGCCCACCGAGGGGTGGGACCAACCGCGCTGCACCTGCCGCGTCGGCCAACCGCGCTGCACCTGCCGCGTCGGCCAACCGCGCTGCACCTGCCACGTGGGCCAACCGCGCTGCGCCCGGTGGAGGGTTTGCAGCAAGGGCAGGAGGAGCACCGCCCACCGCAGCGCCTGCAGCACCAGTGGCTCCCGATCTCACTCCCCTCATCGCTATCCTTCTGGCGCGCAGCCTGGCGCCTGTTTCATGTGTGTGTGTGCCTGTGTTCGTCAGTCTTCCCGTCTGTATTCCTAACCCATTTTTCCCATTCGTTCCTCTATGTGTCAATGTGCCTGTGTGCGTGTTTGTGAATGTCCCGTGTAACGTGTCTAACGTCTTTTCCCCTATGTTCCCAGGGAGGGTATTCTAGGCGGTCCGTGGCGGACGCTTCCCCGAGGGCAGTCACCTCCCAGACGCAGGACTGAGCGCGTCGGATCCGCCCATCGTCGTGGGTTCGGGGCACTCGGTCCTGTTGGCACCCCGGGACGGGTAGTGCCCTTGGAGGGGGCGTCTGTCACGTTGAGGACCCCGGCCCCTCCCTTTTGGGCGTGTGTAAACGTTGTCCACGTGCTCTGTCTGCGTTTTCGGAACTCCGTGGTGATAGCTTTGTTGTGTGAATAATGTGTCTCACCTGTGAATCGTCTCGTAAGCACATGGGGCTAATGTGGTCTGTCTATTTAATGTGCGCTCGCGCAGTGTCCTGTGCTCGTCGTTGTCTAAAGTCTACACGTCTCAGTGTGTGTATACGTGTTCCGTGTGCGCTATTGCGCAATTACTATTTAAAATAAAAGTGACGTCAGTCTAAAGGAGGATTCAGTGTCTCATCCTTCGCCACGACCCCATCGTCACACCTTTATTAGCTTTAAAAAACAATATCTAAAAATGTACATCAAACACACATTGCCGAATCTAAACTACTGCCTGCACTAAGCCACTGGCTAGAATAATTGGTGGCGCACAGTGTCCCAGTACTGGTTTGCCACCCCTTCTGAGACAAACAAAAACCAACTGAAGTAAACACACACACACACACACACACACACACACACACACACACACACACACACAACCATGCACCAAATCACACGTTGAAACAACACCCACTCATATACCAAATCTCAGCGAAACCCAACCACAGAGATCAGGCAAGTCACTAATAAGTTAACCAGACCAGTCAAACAGCCTCAACACACACACACACACACACACACACACACACACACACACACACACACACACAGAGGCGGTCTTTGCATAGAGGCATTGCTGGGCAACTGCCTTGGGCCCCTCCCACTGCAGCCCACTGTAGGGGCCCCCTGACTAGCTAACTTATTTCTTGCATATTAATGTTGATGGGCCCCCTAGCTAAATTCGCCTTGAGCCCCCCCAAATTGCTAAGTCCGCACACACACACACACAAACACACACACTCCACCAGCACCTCCAACTTCCTGCTTTTAAAGGGGAGCAAGGTCTTGGGCCAAGCAAAACTCAAATGCATCATACATAAGTAGTTCTTATATGTATGAGAAACATGATTTTGGCCTGGCCCAACGTAATTTTATGCCGTGTTTCCAGTTAGATTTGAGGCATAAATTATGTTGGGCCAGGCCAAAATCAGGTTTCTCTTACAGATAGTAAAGTGTCATGTATGATGTGTTGCTTGTCTGACCCGACGCCTTATAGGCATGCAGCTAGCCTCTGAAATTGCCCCTCTGAACCATTTCACCTGTGCGCTACATTCACAAAATCTCTATGGGAAACAATAACCTCTTAAATGTTTGCTCCTACGATCGTTTGTTTAATCTATCTCTTTTAAACAAAGTGCGCAGCAAACACGCATCGTGAACACACCCTTTTTGAACAAGGAACCAACTTCAGCCGCCGAATAAGGAGCTGTGAATAAGTAACCAAACGAACATGAAACTGAATAAGTAACTTCAGCCTCGTGTCTAGCAGTTACTTCCTTGTAAACGTCTCATTGTTTTAAAGTTGTTTGACTTTCGACATATATTAAATCATCTAAGATCATCTAATAACCTTTTTCATTTACCAAACCGATTCTCAGCAGTGATTGTAGATATTCAGGATGGCCGGTAAGAAACATGACCTTGTATCATAATTCATTTTTGCTGCTAAAAGTAGGCGACTACTTTTAAAGACATAGATTACAAAAATGTGAAAAACATGCTTTTGTATTGATAGTGATGGTGTAATTTTTCCACCATGCTACTTTCCCTAGATGAAGACCTTAAACGTGTACGAATTCAATTAAAGGAGAGTTTGACAGAGCCTGTGATCAAACAACTGTTGGATGATCTGAAAGACGAGAAGGTGTTGGGTGAAGAAGAAGTGGAATCAATCCTACAGCAGAATCTACAACGAGCTGATCAAGCACGTTGTATGATTGATAGCGTTACAAAGAAAGGGCATAACGCCAGCCGCATCCTGATAGATAAACTACAAAAACGCGACAACATTGTTTACGATAAAGTAGGACTACACAAACGCCAAACTCAGCACGCCCCGGACTCCAGGATGCCCGCTGTGGGTCCACCACCTGAAGGTACGACACCAAGGGCAAACAATACTATAAATGTAAAGAATATACAATATACATACTGTAAAAAAATAATACTGTAAATTCTATGTTCACACCTTATTTTTATTAAGTTAAATTCACACCTTAATGTTATTAATGTTATTAAGAAGGAAAGTCAGCTGCAGGGCTCTGTGTTTGGGTATTATTATTATTTACTCTTATATGGAGTATTTTTCATAGCCAAGGACATTTTACACACACTAAACCAACACATGCACACTGATCCAACACACACACACACACACACACACACACACACACACACACACACACACACACACACACACACACACTGATCCAACACACACACACACACACAGCACACACACACATACACTGATCCAACACACATACACACTGATCCAACACACATACACACTAATCCAACACACATACACACTGATCCAACACACACACAGTGATCCAACACACACACACACAGTGATCCAACACACACACACACTGATCTAACACACACACACACACACACTGATCCAACACACACACACACACACACACACACACACACACACACACACACACACACACACACACACACACTGATCCAACACACACACACACAGTGATCCAACACACACACGCACACTGATCCAGCACACACACATACACACTGATCCAGCACACACACATACACACTGATCCAACACACATACACACTGATCCAACACACACACACACACACACACACACACACACACACACACACACACACACACACACTGATCCAACACACGCACACACTGATCCATCACACACACACACACACACACACACACACTGATCCATCACACACACACACACACACACACACACACACACTGATCCATCACACACACACACACACACACACTGATCCAACACACACACTGATCCATCACACACACACACACACACTGATCCACTGATCCATCACACACACACACACTGATCCAACACACACACTGATCCATCACACACACACACACACTGATCCAACACACACACTGATCCATCACACACACACACACACACTGATCCATCACACACACACACACACACACACACACACACTGATCCAACACACACACTGATCCATCACACACACACACACACACACACACACACTGATCCAACACACACACTGATCCATCACACACACACACACACACACACACACACACACACACACACTGATCCAACACACACACTGATCCATCACACACACACACACACACACACACACACACACACACTGATCCAACACACACACTGATCCAACACACACACACACACGCACACACTGATCCATCACACACACACACACACACACACTGATCCAACACACACACTGATCCATCACACACACACACACACACACACACACACTGATCCAACACACACACTGATCCATCACACACACACACACACACACACACACTGATCCAACACACACACTGATCCATCACACACACACACACACACACACACACACACTGATCCAACACACACACTGATCCATCACACACACACACACACTGATCCAACACACACACTGATCCATCACACACACACACACACACACACACACACACACTGATCCAACACATCCACTGGTGAGAAATGGCACCCGATTGTGTACAGCATGCTTTCAAACTACAGCTGCAGAAACCATGGAAACGTCACCCAGACAGGAGCAGAGACACAGAAATTTGCTGCTGTCTAAAACTGAACTGACAGATTAGAAATGGTACAATAACCCTCTGCCACAATGGACTGAAATGACCTGGAAATTTCAAGATATCAGATGTGTCATACACATATTAGCTGTGCAAGCAAAGTGATTCTGAAATTATAGGAGGACAGACGAACCAAATTATTTGAAAAAAGTTGATGGTAAATTCATAACATTCATTCCATGAAGATCTAAATGTTCTTGGATGTTGTATTTAAAAATGACCCCTGACAGTAACACCCTGTTTCTCTGGAAAGTTTGTGATCTTCATTACAATTTTTATATCTCTGCATATCTTGCTGAAGTATACTGCAGTAACTTATCCAGGAATATTTTTGATATAGTATAATGTAAATATAATTTATGTGTTTTCTGACTTGCATTTTATCATCACTTTTTCATAGATGAACCGATGAACAAGGTGAGGAAGAATACTAAAGATGTTTCACTCATGTAATTACATAACAGAGAAGAACACCCAACTCTGAAATAAGACTCTCAGCGTCTTTCTGTTCAACCTGATGTCACATAAAGCAGTTGAGTTTACAGCAGTGAAGAAGGTTCACTGTCTTACACAATGAGTCATTGGTCTCTTTATTCTCCTGGTCCAGCGAGTGGAGGAGAATGTTTCCAGCTCCTCCAGACAGGAGAACTTCTCCCCATCACCTCTTCAGCATGAGAAGGTTAGTGCGTAGACTACCTATCTGCTGTCCGTTTACAATATATGTACATTTTCAGAATTGAACATTGACCAATAAATTTAACTTATTATTTAGCAATACATAATGTTCACTTCACATATTTGTGGATCCCAAGTCCCACATCATGGTTAGTACAATTGAATTATCCTTAAACAAACCAGCAACAAAGTCATTAATAAAATAAAGAAAGTAGACCCTAATATCACTTGATGAGAATAACAGGTCCCACTTTATTGTAATCAACATTTGTGTACAATTGAGACACTCTCCAGTGGAGGTACCACAGGGGACGCCCCCCAGAGAATATCCCCCAAAGAATACCCCCCAGAGAATACCCCCCAGAGAATACCCTCCAGAGAATACCCTCCAGAGAATACCCCCCAGAGAATACCCTCCAGAGAATACCCTCCAGAGAATACCCCCCAGAGAATACCCACCAGAGAATACCCTCCAGAGAATACCCTCCAGAGAATACCCCCCAGAGAATACCCTCCAGAGAATACCCACCAGAGAATACCCTCCAGAGAATACCCTCCAGAGAATACCCACCAGAGAATACCCTCCAGAGAATACCCTCCAGAGAATACCCTCCAGAGAATACCCCCCAGAGAATACCCCCCAGAGAATACCCCCAGAGAATACCCCCCAGAGAATACCCCCCAGAGAATACCCCCCAGAGAATACCCAACACACATACAAATAACTCATATTTTTATGCGTTCAGGCATGATTATGTAATTGTTCCACCTTATTTGACATGCAGTCTTGGGAATATCCAAATTATACATTATTCAATATATACAAATATGACATCAGTATGACATCATTATATCCCATTGGATGATTTTGACTGATTTATTTTTAATAAATCATTCAAATCTGACGTCCTCAGCTCACACCATCAGACACCTGCAAGATGTGCACAGGCCTCTTAGACTTACTTCTTAACTTTCTCTCAATAAATGTTTTTAATTACCTCATAAACTGGCCCAAATTCAACGTTATAATACCTGAGTTGGTTCATCAGTGAAGTAGCAGGTGTCCACAGTGTTTTAGAGCAGTGAAACCACCAGACTGTGCTGGACTCCAGGTCTCCAGGACCAGAGCAGGTCTTCAGCATGTTTGCAGTGTTACAGACTATTTGTATTAGTGTATGATTTGAGTTTTTTCCTATAGGAGGAATACGCAATGAGTAGTGAACCACGTGGTGTGTGTGTGATCATCAGCAATGAAAACTTCACAGATGCTAAACTCAACCGACCAGGTTCCAGAAAGGATGCTGGTCTGAATTTCTATATTCACTTTTAAAAGAAATTTTATATTGATGAAATGATTCCTAAATGTTGTATGAATAAAATTAATCAAAACTGGAATTACTAATTTATTATACTCATTTACATATTAATTTGCATCAAGTATTTGCATAAGTCTTGGCATAATGTATTTGCATAAATGATATACAAAATCTTATATTACATGTATTACATATATTACAGAAACACTGTAATAGATCTATAAACATCCTGCTTTCTCACAATAACTCAAAAAAAAAAATCTGTTTCAGATGCTCTAGAGGACGTGTTTCGGTTCTTGGGTTTTGAAGTAGAGGTGCATAAAGACCTGAGTGCAGAGAAGATGAAGAAACTCATGCTAAAATACAGCAAGCAACAACATGATGGAGACTGTTGGGTCTGCTGTGTGCTTAGTCATGGAAACAGTGAAGGTGTTTTAGGATGTGAGGGGAATCTGTGTCCTACAGAGGACATCTTCTCTCCATTTAATGGGAAAAACTGTCCCTCTCTACTTAACAAGCCCAAGATTTTCTTTATCCAGGCATGCAGAGGATCAAAAAAACAGGAAAAATGTGAGGTCTCAGATGACAGTGGACCCACTCCTAACACAAGCAAAAAGTTTTATACCATCCCTGAAGACTCTGACTTCCTGTTCGCCAGGTCAACAGTAGATGGCTATAGAGCATATCGATGTGATAACGAAGGCTCATGGTTCATTCAGTCACTCTGTAAACATTTAAGAGTAGGAAGTGAGGGGTGAGTTTGTGTTCTCTGTGTTTTCAGACCACAGGGTTTTAGTGTCAGACTCATAATTCATGTTGTGTGTCACATTCATGTTCTCCTAGGGGTGATGACATCCTTACAGTCCTGACCAGAGTAAACGACGAGGTCAGTAAGAAAGAGGGAAAGGTGAAGGACAAACAGACTGGAGAGTATTATGATGCAAAGGCAACTCCAATTGCCTCGTTCACCCTGAGAAAGAAGCTAATTTTCAGAAAACCATAGCTGTCCTGATAAACCCCTCATATCAGTTATTATGTCCTACATTAAAATAATGACTTCCAATGTGACCCATAGATTAACAGTAACAGAAATGGATACTTGGTGTCATTAAATAGTTTTAATCTTATGTTATTGTGATATTTTACATATATTAACCATTTTAACGTCAGAGACCAACAATAAATATAAAATACACACTTATGTTCTTCTTCTCTTTTACTCCATGGTCCTGTAGAGATGGTGTCTCATTCTGTTGTGTACTGGTATATAAATGGACTGACAATTAAAGCGTCATCATGACTTGTATCTCATGTTGGAAGAAACAACATATACACCATTTTAACCAGGACAAGACATTCTTTAACATATTCATGAATTTTATTATTTAAAGTCAATATAAATCAATCTTTCATCAAATATTTTTAAATGTTCAAATTCTCAGAAATTCATATTTTAAAGAGCACACAACGGAACAAAATTTAGAACATGAAATATTCACAATCTTGCGAGTTAATAAAAAAAATAAGAACAGATAGAACAGATAAGATAGAACACTATCTTTGGTGCAAGGTAAGCTTAACTGGCACTATTTAACTATGTAGAATGTTTAATGCGTGTCTTGCAGTGCCAGGAGGCGGCCACCAAATGGCAGCAACAAGTAATGAATCAATCATTGGCTCCTTAGCTCAATTCGCCTCACTAGGCTCCACCCAGAGATGTTCAAAAGTCGCAAAATAAAAGTCCATGTCAAATTACGATTTCTTTAGGCTAGAGTCCAAATCAATACCAGGATAAGTTTGGAGACAGGAGATGGAAAATAACTACTTAATATATCAATCAATCAATCAATTTTGATTTATATTTTCACTTTTTACAACAGTTGTTGTCACAAAGCAGCTTTACAAGTGTCTGAGTCCAAGCCCCAGTGAGCAAGCCAAGGGCAACAGTGGCAAGGAAAAACTCCCTAAGAGCATAAGGAAGAAACCTTGAGAGGACTCAAGACTCAGGGGGGGACCCATCCTGCTCTGGCCAACGCCGGTCACCATGACAACAATTTAAAGAGAGAAACACAAAGAAAAGATGTGAGGGATAAATAAATTCCATCTTGGTGCGTATTTATATACATGAGTTCTTCATATACCGTATTTTCCGGACTGTAAGGCGCTACTTTTTCCCCCACGCTTTGAACCATGCGGTTTATACTGAGGTGCGGCTTTTCTGTAGATTTTTCTTCACCCGTGAGGGAGCGGAGCATAAAGTTAATCAGGTGGTAGGACAAAGTTGTAAATCAAAGAAGAAAGTGCTCATTTTCATTTATCACATGCAAGCAGCAGGCACGATGGAGAATGTTTTTCAAACCAACATGTGTTGTGCCAATTATTATGTTGGTAGCTCCTGTTGTTGGCCTAAGCTGTATGAGAAGTTGGACACTAAGGAAGGGGAAAAGGATCTGTACAGATTGGCCAGACAGAGAAACTGTGAAGGGCATGATGTGCAGCAGGTTAGGATGATAAAGGATAAAGATGGAAATGTGTTGTCTGGTGAGGAGAGTGTCTTGGGAAGGTGAAAGGAGTATTTTGAGGAGCTGATGAATCAAGAGAATGAAAGGGAAAGAAGGTTAGAAGAGGTAGAGGTTGTGAATCAGGAAGTGCCTCAGGTGAGCAAGGAGGAAGTAAGGGCTACAATTCAGAGAATGAAGTGTGGTAAGGCAGTTGGATGGGATGATATTCCAGTGGAGGCATGGAAATGTTTGGGAGAGACAGCAGTGGAATTTTTGATTGGGTTATTTAACAGAATCTTGTAAGGTCAGAAGATGCCTGAGGAGTGGAGACCAAGCATAATGGTGCAGACTTTCAAGAATAAGGGCGATGGTCAGAGCTGTAGTAATTACAGGGGAATAAAGTTGATCAGTCACCTGAAAATCTGGGTAAGAATAGAGGAAGCTAGGCTTAGAGGAGAGGTGGAGATCTGTGAGTAGCAGAATGGAAGAAGAAGAAGAAGAAGAAGAAGAAGAAGAAGAAGAAGAAGACTAAATGTAGGCTGCTCCTTTAAAAGACAAAAAATAAAAATGTTTATTCTGCTTACATAAGGTCATATACGAATGACCTTCATAGATTACAAAAATGTGAAAAGGTTTTTTTTTGTAATCTAGGCCATGATAATATAATTTTTCCACCGTGCTACTTTCCCTAGATGAAGACCTTAAAGGTGTATGAATTCAGTTTGACAGATACTGTGATCAAACAACTGCTGGATGATCTGAAAGAAGAGGAGGTGTTGGGTGAAGAAGAAGTGGAATCAATCCTACAGAAGAATCCAGAACGAGCTGATTGAGCACGTTGTTTGATTGATACAAAGAAAGGCCCTAGAGCCAGCCGCATCCTGATAGAAAAACTACAAAAACGAGACAAAAATGTGTATGATAAATTAGAACTGTAAGGGACTTTGTGATTTACTGTCTGTGACCCTCAGTCAGAACACTAACAGTTGAATTACTCCATTATCTGTGTGTCAGCTCCCCAGTTAGAATTCTCTCTTTCTCTCTCTCCCTGTTCTTTTCCATTACCACTACACCCAGTCTATTGTACATCCTCTCTTGATAAGAACAATAATCATACATATGTTTTATTATCCTTACCCTGTTGTCTTAGGACACATCATCTTTGTTTTGTATTTACCTTGTAGTGTTTACCTTGTACATACCTAGATGTATTCTTATTAAACTTTAGAACTTGTTCCTGACACTCGTGTGTTGTGAATCTGTTCTCCTGAGAGCTGAACAAATGTATAATCCTGTTTATGAACCTAATGGCTGATAAATTAGATTCATTCTATGCACAATTCATTCACAGTTTTGACTGAAGCTAAGGTAGGAAGGGTTTTTTTAAGAAGATTCAAAACCACACAGCAGTATCTGCAACGGGTACTCCGAGGCCATCAGAGCCTCTTCCTCCTTTACGAGCAGATGAAGTAAAGAGCCATGCCGACCTTGCTGACTCCTCTTCCTCTCCAGCAGGAAGTAAAGCAGGAAGTGCAGTATGGTACTGAAATGGGAGGAGCCACATCCCATAATGACACGTATCCTCTTCACAGTTTTGGGCAGCAGGTTATTCCTAACCTCCATTCATTCATCACATTGTAACTGTTAATGACATTTGCTCTGTCTTTTTCTCAGTGCCAGCCCATCCTGATAGTTGTCAGATTTTGTCTTCACCTTAAGGGGGTGATAATTTACCTGGAGCCACCTCCCTCAAGGGTTCAGTGTCTCCCCTGCAGTGTCCTCCGCCATCGTGAGGGACACCTTGGCTGCATGGACACCCCCTCCTGACTGGGCCGTTATCAGCTATGCAGACACATCCTGCTCTCTGTCACTGATGGCTGCACCTGTAAACAAGGTTCTTCCTGCAAACAAGGTTCTGTGTCTCTGTAAAACCACCTTGCTGAGGATTCAAGGTTTCCCCCTCAAAGCTGCAGTAGTTCCAACCCACCGTCTCTTATATGAGGCTGGATAACTACTGTCGCCATCGGATACTGGACTGTTTATATTATGACAAAATTGTGAGACAATGCTGCTCTATAGATCCTGAGCAGATCTCTTGATTGTGTTTTACAGGGCATGCCTGCCTCCTTGAGGCCAGTTGCTGCCTCTGCACTACTGGTGAATGACACTAAGAAAGTGGTTCTATCTCGTTCCCTAATGCCACACACACCAACAGCCACACCTGACTGCTCATACCTGAGTCATGCACTCCAGGTGACTCTGGTCTGATCCCAGGACAGTAGGATAGCACTCTTCAACTCTTTCCTACCATTTCTTGTGCAACATTTTCATGGCATTTCACATGTCGCCCAAAGTGGGGTTGTTAAAATTAGCTGTGATTCATTATGTAAAATTGTTAAGCTACTTTTAGACTCATGCTTCATCTGTGCAAGATTCAACCCTAACAAACAAAAAACTAATATGATCATACCTGAACATGTTTTAGGCAACTATGTAGCCCCCCATGGGTTAGGAGCTCTCCTGCTGTTTTATTTTTCAGGTTACAGTTACTCATGGTGTTTCTTTTTCAGGTGACCTGTACTTGTTAGTCAGCAAATACTCCTCTCTCCTCATATAAAAACACGATGAAATGTTGTTCTTTGCCTCTGCCTGCAGATAAAGCTCCTCCTGATGTTTAAGGGATCCCTCATGACTGTGCTATCTTCTAGTTCTACCCTTCACTTCTTATTTCATTTATATAGTGTACAGTGTTAGATTGTGATAAATATAATGTCAGATTTCTATTATGTCAAATCCCATTTTTATATAATTTTATAATGTAAATTCTATTCAGGATACATCAGTACTGAATAGATCCAGACAGTTGCTTGAAAATGAAATGAGGAAAAGTTTAACAAATGCAACATTTGTGAGTGAGCTGATGAGACAGACCTTCTCACTGAGATGGAAATAAATTGTGGAAGATCAGCCTCCAGTGAAGCTCTTACTGGAACGCTGGGCAGCGCTTTTTATTAAACAGCAGGTATGGTAACAAATGTATTCATGTAATATAAAACATACATATAAAAAAACATTCACATTTTCTTTTTACCAAAATATTTTCCCTCAATATGTTGCAAAACAAATTATGAGTGTATTTATGTTGTGTTTGGTTTTTAAAGGTTTTTGCAGAGTTTACAAGGGTGGCAAGTAAAGATCTTGAACAAGACTTTTTTGAGTCCTTGGACCATCACAAACCACAATTCTTTGAGATGTTTAAATCCAAGAAAGGAACTATTGGCAGTACACGTACAGACATCCTTACCCAGGTTACAAAGGTGAATGGTGTTTGGACTTTTTTATAAAGTTGTTCATTTTTATGACTAAGCACGTATGTTATTCCTTAACATTGCCAAGATTTTCTTAAGCATTTTAAGCAAACATTACATTAGTGCAATGGTACTAATTTTGTAACAGTGACTGACAAGCTGAACAGGATCGTGCAAGAACAATACTTTTTAAGCAGATCAGCATTTAAGTTAATGTTTAATAGGATTAGTTGATAATGCAAACCATAGAAATTCACCCACACATTTTAATTTGATTTTCATTTAACACATTTGTCAATTTTTTATTTTTTTTTTGGTTTGTTTTTTTCTCAATCTCATGACATTGTAGCAATGCAGACTGCTGTCCTTCGTTATCTCCCGGTTTTTCTTGGGGATGATGGCAGTGATTTCTTCAGTCTGTTTTGTAAGTATTAGATAAATTGTACAATTGGTTTTAGGTTCACACTGAAGACATTATTTGCAATGATATATTTTACATTATATTTATAACCTTTTTTTTCAGAACTCAGATGCTGTTGCAGATTTCACCCAGTATTGGCTGTTCTACCTGAAGACCAGGAACCAGGTTCAAATGTCCTGCACCGAGACCCATCCAGCATTGGTATCACTCTGGAAGGAAACATCGTTATGGAGAAGACTGCAACCATGCTCAAGCTTTTTGCCTTTGGACTAATCTACAACCTTCATTTGGACTATCCAAAACCAATGAAGAACACTTGGGTTCAGAGGGCGATGCTGAATCTGTGAGTCACCTGAGCCCAAGACTTCAGTTTGAAAAATGCATTTTTGCAGTAGGTGTATGCTACAGGCATGTTCAGATAACAAAGATTATTAGTTATTTGATTGCACTGTAACTTTTGTGCATATTTGCAATGTGAACAAGCATCTTACCAATATTTAGTCAGTTAAATATTTAAATGCAGTTAAATACTTTTATTTGTGGGATACACATACATTTATTTGTGGGATACACATTTGTGGGTCACATATTATCCAAAACCACCATGCATACAACCTTTTATGATCTAATTATTTTTTTTAAAGATTTGCTCACATTCATTTCCAAAACTGAATGGTCTCAGTTTTGTCCCTTTATATTTCAAGGATAGGTACTTGAATTGCACTTGCAATATGTTCATTCCAATATATTTAAACATCAGAACTCGGTCATCCATGTTGTATTCATAAGCTTTTAAAGCACTAAAAGCTATGTTGGACACTTGAAACCTGGTTAAGAACATTAAACATTAATGGACATTGTATTTTGTTAGTAAAGTTGGTAACAAAAAATAGTACTATAGATTTGTTTCTAAGTCTTATTTTAAATGTGGATGTTTGCTTTGTAACACTTAATGTACAAATGTTTTAATAGGGCTCAGGTGCTCTGAATTTTATTTATAATTGTTTTTTCTTAAAATAAAAATATATTGTGGACTAACAATTCTTAGTTGCGCTTACTTTATTTTTCTAAGGCAATCAGTTTCCTAAATTTTAATAAGTAAGCAGGACTCTTTATAAAGTTACATAAACTTTGGTAATATAAGTAGCACCACTTAGAAATTACAAGTTCATGTTACTATGCTATTTAAAGTCTGTACAACTCAACTACACTGATGGCGCATTTCCACTAGGGCCTGCTTGGCGCGGTACGGTTCGGTACGGGTCGATTCGCAACGGAACGGTACGGTCGCGTTGTGTTTCCATTACAATGGTGAACCACCCCAATGTGGGTGGAGTCGCTGTTGGCGCGCGGGTTGTAGTGTCGTGACATCATTTGTATACGACCACAACACCGGTCGACGCCCCTTAACACATAGCATTATTGTATCTTATTTATCTTTATCTTCATTATTGTATGTGGTTGCTCTAATTATTGATAATAATTTGGTATTACTCAAACAGGCTGAACACACCCTGCATAAAAAGCATCAGTCATACAATCAAATGAAATCAAACTTTATTATGAAATATAGATATTTAAAGCACAACATATGTAAATAATATAGTTATAGTTTTAAAAAAGTGCAAAAAGAAAATATATACGTATAGCTTTATATGAAATAAATATTTATAGTACTACAAGCAACATTTTGTGTGCTTTTACTGGCGTCTGTCTCGCATGGTGTTCACAAGTTCGCCAAGCACCCCGAGGAAAGCCCGGTTGAAGGAAACATTTTCCGCCAACTCCGCTCGCCTCGTCAGTGGAAGGGGAATCTTGAACGTAAAAAATAACAAATATTAAACACAAGCATTCCCGTGAAAGCAACAACAATATAGCGTAACTGCACAAAATGTGTAGCACGTCATCGCTGCTCATGCTGTGTTTATGGCTACAGCTAACTAGCAACTAGCAAGGCTAAGAGCTAGCTATTGTACAGTAGTGACTGTGGTGGTAACATTAACTACAAACACAGCTCTAAATTCCTGCGTTTACAATAGATGCGTTCATATTACGTTCATATTACATCTTTTACGAGCCTAGTAGTAAAACTGTGAAATCACAATACATTCACCATTCTCCGTGGCCTCCAGCACCGACAATGTCCAGCACGTTTTCTCTTCCGTTACTGGCTGGCCGGTGACCGTATATGACATCCATTTGCTGGAACCATTTCCAGTCTTTGCGGTTTGCTCCGCTGTGTCCGTTATGGTCCTTCACCGCCCGGTAATCGCGTTAAGCTTTTTTAGCTTGGACCGACCGGCACTGCTGAATGGACCGCTGGTAGCCATGAGTGGCCATTAGCGCGGAAACCTCGCTAAAAACCTTTACATTTCTAGTGGCCCCGTCCAGTTCGCCCTGGATTTTTTGATCGCTGATTATTAACAGAAAGGTTTGTACCTCGGCGTTTGACCAGGGAACAGACTTCGCTCCTTGGGTTTTAAAAATGGCTGAGGAGTCCATAGCATAGCGGAGGAGTCGCTCTCCTGACGCAACCTGTGACGACACTCCCTGGCCAATCAGTGTCATGCTGTCCCTCCACGTCACAGAACTGTACCGCTTCGGAACGGTTAGAACCTCGAGCGAGTCGGTACGAAAAAAGTACCCAAAGGGGCCGGCTCACAGGGTACTGGTACTAATGGAAACACTCACAAACCGACCCGTACCGAACCGTACCGCGCCAAGCAGGCCCTAGTGGAAATGCGCCATAAGTAACTACAACGGCTTGGTACACTAAAATAGTAGTAGACATTTAGTAGATATATTTGATATTATATTTATTTGTTCACTTGGATAGTTTGATCGTTTATGTGGGTTTCATAACCTAACAAATTATAAGGAATTATGTTATAACAGCAACAAGCAAACATTTTGTAACTTGAATAAGTAATAAATTCAGAGTTATTTAACGTTAAGGAGTAGTTACATTTATAAGTGCAACGATTATGCTGATGTGGCCCGCAGTGAAAATGAGTTTGACACCCCTGATTTAAACCTTCAGATCCTCCAGTGCTGCACGCGCAGCCTCGCGGCGTGAAGCGCTGCTCGTCCGCACTACTGTGGCGCTGCAGAAAGAGAGACTGTGGATTGCGCTCATTTGATCTCGCACGCTACGAGACTGTTATTCAGTTATTAAGTCTATTGTATCCATCTTCACTATGGAGAGTAAAAATGTTTCTCTGCCACCGCTTCTTCCGGTATGACGACTCCTGCGCTATAATAAATGTTTTCTTCATTTTTTACTTTTATACTAAACGTGCACTTACCAAGTTTATATATGGCTAACATGTGAAACTCTTTCTAAAGCATTATAATTTGTCTTGAATAAATGATCAGGACACAGTCAGGTTTTATCACATTCATCTCAACACGAAGATGTGTGTTGATGTACCGTGATCTGTGACCCGAGTCAATCAATTTATGTAAACAACTCTAAAATGACGATTATTTGTGACGCAATTTAGAACTATTACCATGACGATTAAGAACCTCATGGACAATTTCACCAGTAACCAGAAAAAACAATTGGTGAAGGATTATGTCGGACTGCAGCAAAAGGCACGGCGCAAGACTGATGGAAATGAGGGGTCAAGGTAAATCAGGTTGCTTGATATCAGTATATTCATTAATTTAGAACCTGATGCGCGAAAACAGTTTTAATGCAGGCGTCTTAAAGGCGTCTCTGGTTTTGTGAAAGTCGGAGTTATGGGGTTACGGTATACGTAATTAGTTTATCCGTCTCCTAAAACAGCGATTCTTAACTGGTGGACTAAAATAGTCGCAATCGCGACAATAAATATGAATTTGCGAGTAATATAATTATTTCACTCGCCAGTGGCGACAGGTGATACAACAGCATGGGTTGTTGTATCACCTTTTTATGGTTATTTTATGGGTGAAGACTTTTTGTCATTGTAAAAATATCCACCATTTTCTTTTGAGTTTGTATGTTAAATGTTAATCGATATGCTGTATCTCCACTCACATGTTCGTCTCTGATGCGGGAATCCGATCAGCGGAGTCGACCTGAAATTTTAGCACTAAGCGTTAGCTTGTTGAAAATAGCGAAGACAAAAATATCGGATTATTTCTCACTGTCTACATCTCTGTGGGAGACGATAAAAGGACACACTCCTTTATAACTGTTCATAGTTTTAAGTTAATTTTAATGGGATCAAAAGTCACTCATATGCATAGGCTACTAGGAAACTTGTTAAAGTTCGTTTCACGTTCGCATATTCGGAATTCTTTCTTCCTAAGTTAAAAGTGCCAAAATATGCAAATTTTGTGGACATTTTAAAAGCTATTGAAATATTTGACAACAACTGACCACGTTATTTAGGATGCACTTTGTGTAATAGACCTTGTTTTATGGTCTTGTGATCAACTGTAAGAGGTAGAAAGAGGTAAAAGGTAGAAACAGAGATGGCCCTGACCAATGTGGTGCCCTAGGCGATATTTTGGTTGGTGCCCCCTGCATCATCAATCATTGTGTTGATTGTGTCACTATTAAAGAAACAAATAAAAAGCAAATGACTTAAATATTACCATATAACAAGCAATAAATATAAAGGTGTTGCACAAAAAATATTTTAAAACTATTTTACATAACGTAGTGCAGAGAACAACTTTTAAATATTAATAATAAATAAAAAAAATAAATTAAAAACAACAACTACCACCAGTGCAAATCAGGGCAATTTGCCTACTGCAACATTATTATTTCAAAAGTGCATCCGCAATGAACAGAGGAGCATATGTGTGTTTTAGTATATATTTATTTTAAGCTAAGCTAATCATAGCACCTACTAGGATTGGGCAGTATGATGACAGTGGCGGTTTTCACTAAGATCATACAGAGGGGAAAAAGCCACAATGACGATTGAGTGTTAGTTGTGAGTCAAGCGAGCTGGTTTCAAAGAAAAACACAACAGCTACAGATTGGCAACATTTTGGATTTGTTTCAAATAAAAATGAGAGACCATTGGAGCACGCCCCCACGATTCTAATTCGATAATATGATTGGTTGATAAAACTGCCAATCTATAATAAAAGCTCTCCAAGTAAAAGGGCCTTTCTCTCTTTTACCTAGAAACAACGGTGTGAAATATTCTGATTGGTTGATTTTTTATTTCACCGCTGCGGTTTTTTTCAAGCACAAGTACGAAAAGTGGATTTAAAAGCCGATTTATAGGAAAAATACAAATTATTGGTGAAGCGTTATTAACATATATTACATATAATAGATAAAGCATCCTTTTAAAGATCAATTAACCTTCAGAGAAGGCGTTGAAGTCCCTGACTCTTCGCCAATGGTTTAGTGTTAATTCACCACATATTACCATTATATTACCTGTTTTTTGCTGCCTTTCCTCCTCCACGTTTCTCCTTTTTCTACCCTGGGCACCAGAGGACTTCTACCTTTTTGATGTCTTTACAGGGAGATGTCACTCACTCTGTGGTGTACAGAGAAACAGTAACGAGGTGCGCAGAGCGCGAGGGGGAGGGCGGGTTGGCGCGCGGGTGATAGGTGTCGTGTGTTGTTATTATAAGAATTATTAATTTGACTAATATTATTAAACAATGAAATTATGATTATGTGGACTTTGCTTGTTTTCACATTTATTAATTGTTCATTTGTTTAAAAAAAAAAAAAAAAAAAAAACCACATGCACGCGAGCACCCCCTGGACAGCCTGCGCCCCTAGCATTTGCCTATGTCGCCTAATGGAAGCAATAGTATACGGCGCGAGACTGGGAGACTCTCTCACCATGGCTCTCTCATCCTGGCTGCACCGCGCTGGTGAAGTTCCGTTATAGTATCGCGTAATTTGATAGGAATCTCAAAATAAAAGTAATAAATGAGAAGCTTAAAATTGTATTATATATATATCTTTAGCACATTTACCGTTTCTACATAAATAACTACATATACTAGTTATACCTTCACTCTTTGTATTTACGAAACATCCCATATGGCATTATAAGGATGTTTGCAAAGGATTTGAAAACTTCAATGCACATTAAACTTAATGTTTTGCAGATAAAATTCAGGTAGAAATACATGAAAACACAAACAAAAGATTTCCATTTAGAACTTTATTTTTGCAAAAGCCCCATGGCTTAACCTCTTTAAACACTGTTCAATTTACAGTATTCACAAGTTGTCAAGCACCTCTGCCATAAAATGGTGCATGTCTTGCACAGATTCAAAGCCAAACACGAAAGGGTCCATTACATCACTTTGCTCGTCCTCATAATGCCAGGCTTCTGTCCAAACAATAAAATATTACACAACTATAATAGGTTAACCCATTATAGAAGAAATTTTTATTTTATTTTATTTATTTTATTAAAATTAAAATTAGATGAGACAAGCAGACTGATGGTAGTTTTATATATATATAAATGATCAAGCAGCATTACTAAATGTAACGTATAGAACACGCTGAGAGGGATCCTGATGCGGAATAACACGTTCTTTATTTGAATAACTCTGTACAACAAGCCACACGATGAGCAAAGTGACGTATGGCAGGTGCAGAGCAGTAGCGTGGGAGCGGTGGTCAGTGCGGTCCAGGGTCGAGAGGCGAGGGCAGAGTCCGGGAGGTATCCAGGGATCAGGCAGGAGACGTGGTCTAGGGGACAAGCAGAGTTCGGCACACAGAGAGACAATCAGGAATAACGGCTTGGTATGCAACGACATGAGGCAATACTTCGCAACCAGGAAGTGGAGTCTGGGTGCTTAAGTATGCCCGGAATGTGGGCGTGGTGGTGAGACAGGTGAACGTGATTATGTTATCTGCTATTCCTGACACTAAATTAATTAAATTAATATACATCTCCTTCCACTGTTATTATCTATTTACTTTCACAGTATCACACATTGCAGAATTTAGGATGTACATTGTTCCCATGCGAAGTTTACAATGCAGATAACTTAACAGGCTATTCTTAAAAGTTTTCCTTTCCACAAAGTAACTTTATGAACATATTCACTGCCAATACAAGACTAGAATGTAAGATTCGTTTGTGTACAAAAACGAGGTATTTCAACTTGCACTAAACGCTGGCGTCGGCCATTGTTTTGCACACAAACGAGCATGCGCGATATCAGGAACGCGTTTATGCCATGGCCAGGCAGCCATGCACAAGCAGCCACGGGGAGGTGGTCTCTTTTCTCGAGCCGTACCCTCCTCAATGGAAGGGCCGGCCCTGGGTAGAAATACCCATTCAGGAGTTTGTTGTTGTTTAGGTTGCACTTAATATTTATAGAACTTGTTTTTACCTTATGAAGGATCGTTTAAAGACAATTGAAATTTTTGCAGAAAAACAGATTGCACAGTGCTCTGGGGCCTTTACGACCGCCACTTTCGTCCATGTTAAATTAATTTGTAGATGGTGATAGTAGTACATTTAAAATAACGTGTCTAATTCCGAATATGTGAACATGAAGCCAACTTAACCACAGTTAGAAGGAAGAGAAACACATCAGGCATATTGGACGACAGTGATCCTAAATAACAGCTGACCTGATGTGAGTGTTGCAATGCTTATTAGTTTGTATAATAAGTTTGTATAATAAGTTATTGGTGCCCGATGATTGTTTTTTACAATAAAACTATAAACGACTGCATGTAAGGTAGGTCTGATGGAGAGGGAAATAAATTTATTAAATTATTCTGATAATATGCACAGGACACTTATCTATCAGCATATAGTAACAGCATATAGCATATAGTAATATGATTCTGTGATATGTGAAAAAAGATTAAATAAATTAAGCTAAAAAATTGTTTGTTTTTAAGTCAGCATGCTAAAGAATGTTTTTCTGTGTTATGTTGAGGCTCAACATGGTGAAGTGTTACAGTCAACCAAAAGTGGGCAGACTTCACATCGTAGTGCCTGGAAAAGATCAGGAAAAGGAACACTATCAAAAATGCCACTGGACAAGAACAGTTAAAGTAGTCAATATCAGATTTTAGTGTTTTGTAAAACATCTAAAGACCTTCCTGCAAAAAGTGGGAAAAATCCCTTGAAACATGTTGAGAAAAATAGAATATAGTCATATGGTTGATGGTTAACAGTGTTTTGCTGAATGCATCAGAATTTGCAGATGATTAATGGATGAAGACCTTCAGCATTAGGGTTATGGAATAGTACAGTAACAGGTCTCCCAGCAATAAGGGCAAAATAATCCCTTGAGACCTGCTGAGGCAAAGGCAGTCTACCCTTTGTTCTCTAGAGTGTCTATTTGGTTCATAGATTTTTCTGAAGATGTCAGAATTTGCAGGTGATGAAAGGATGAAGCCCTTGTGAGCTCATTTCACAACTTCACTCAACTTCTCACAGTGTTCTGGACTAGTACAGAAACAGGTCTCCCAACAAAAAGGGCAGAATAATCCCTTGAGACCTGGTGAGGCACAGGCAGTCTACCCTTTGTTCTCTAGTGTCTATTTGGTTCATAGATTTTTCTGAAGATGTCAGAATTTGCAGGTGATGAAAGGATGACGACCTACTGAGCTAATTTTTCTATATCACTCAACATAATACCGTGTTCTGGACTAGTACAGGAACAGGTCTCCCAATAAAAAGGGCATAATAATCCCTTGAGACCTGCTGAGGCAAGGGCAGTCTACCCTTTGTTCTCTAGAGTGCTTATTTGGTGTATGGATTTTTCTGAAGATTTCAGAATTTGCAGGTGATGAAAGTACGAAGCCCTTCTGAGCTCATTTCACTATTTCACTCAACATAATACCGTGTCCTGGACTAGTACAGGAACAGGTCTCCCAGCAAAAAGGGCAGAATAATCCCTTGAGACCTGATGAGGCAAAGGCAGTCTACCCTTTGTTCTCTTGAGTGCTAATTTGATGTATGGATTTTTTCCTGAAAATGTCAGAATTTGCAGGTGATTAAAGGATGAAGCCATTTTGAGCTCATTTCACAACTTCACTCAACTTCACACCGTGTTCTGGACTAGTACAGGAACAGGTCTCCCAACAAAAAGGGCATAATAATCCCTTGAGACCTGATGAGGCAAAGGCAGTCTACCCTTTGTTCTCTAGCGTGCTTATTTGGTGTATGGATTTTTCTGAAAATGTCAGAATTTGCAGGTGATGAAAGTACGAAGCCCTTCTGAGCTCATTTCACTATTTCACTCAACATCACATTGTGTTCTGGACTAGTACAGGAACAGGTCTCCCAACAAAAAGGGCAGAATAATCCCTTGAGACCTGATGAGGCAAAGGCAGTCTACCCTTTGTTCTCTAGAGTGTCTATATCGTTCATAGATTTTTCTGAAGATGTCAGAATTTGCCGGTGATGAAAGGATGACGACCTTCTGAGCTCATTTCTCAAATTCACACAGTGTTCTGGACTAGTACAGGAAAAGGACTCCCAGCAAAAAGGGCAGAATAATCCCTTGAGACCTGATGAGGCAAAGGCAGTCTACCCTTTGTTCTCTAGAGTGCTTATTTGGTGTATGGATTTTTTCCTGAAAATTGTCAGAATTTGCAGGTGATGAAAGGATGAAGCCATTTTGAGCTCATTTCACAACTTCACTCAACTTCACACAGTGTTCTGGACTAGTACAGGAACAGGTCTCCCAATAAAAAGGGCATAATAATCCCTTGAGACCTGCTGAGGCAAGGGCAGTCTACCCTTTGTTCTCTAGAGTGCTTTTTGGTGTATGGATTTTTCTGAAGATTTCAGAATTTGCAGGTGATGAAAGTACGAAGCCCTTCTGAGCTCATTTCACTATTTCACTCAACATAATACCGTGTCCTGGACTAGTACAGGAACAGGTCTCCCAGCAAAAAGGGCAGAATAATCCCTTGAGACCTGATGAGGCAAAGGCAGTCTACCCTTTGTTCTCTTGAGTGCTAATTTGATGTATGGATTTTTTCCTGAAAATGTCAGAATTTGCAGGTGATTAAAGGATGAAGCCATTTTGAGCTCATTTCACAACTTCACTCAACTTCACACCGTGTTCTGGACTAGTACAGGAACAGGTCTCCCAACAAAAAGGGCATAATAATCCCTTGAGACCTGATGAGGCAAAGGCAGTCTACCCTTTGTTCTCTAGCGTGCTTATTTGGTGTATGGATTTTTCTGAAAATGTCAGAATTTGCAGGTGATGAAAGTACGAAGCCCTTCTGAGCTCATTTCACTATTTCACTCAACATCACATCGTGTTCTGGACTAGTACAGGAACAGGTCTCCCAACAAAAAGGGCAGAATAATCCCTTGAGACCTGATGAGGCAAAGGCAGTCTACCCTTTGTTCTCTAGAGTGTCTATATGGTTCATAGATTTTTCTGAAGATGTCAGAATTTGCCGGTGATGAAAGGATGACGACCTTCTGAGCTCATTTCTCAAATTCACACAGTGTTCTGGACTAGTACAGGAAAAGGACTCCCAGCAAAAAGGGCAGAATAATCCCTTGAGACCTGATGAGGCAAAGGCAGTCTACCCTTTGTTCTCTAGAGTGCTTATTTGGTGTATGGATTTTTTCCTGAAAATTGTCAGAATTTGCAGGTGATGAAAGGATGAAGCCATTTTGAGCTCATTTCACAACTTCACTCAACTTCACACAGTGTTCTGGACTAGTACAGGAACAGGTCTCCCAACAAAAAGGGCATAATAATCCCTTGAGACCTGCTGAGGCAAGGGCAGTCTACCCTTTGTTCTCTTGAGTGCTAATTTGATGTATGGATTTTTTCCTGAAAATGTCAGAATTTGCAGGTGATTAAAGGATGAAGCCATTTTGAGCTCATTTCACAACTTCACTCAACTTCACACCGTGTTCTGGACTAGTACAGGAACAGGTCTCCCAACAAAAAGGGCATAATAATCCCTTGAGACCTGATGAGGCAAAGGCAGTCTACCCTTTGTTCTCTAGCGTGCTTATTTGGTGTATGGATTTTTCTGAAAATGTCAGAATTTGCAGGTGATGAAAGTACGAAGCCCTTCTGAGCTCATTTCACTATTTCACTCAACATCACACCGTGTTCTGGACTAGTACAGGAACAGGTCTCCCAACAAAAAGGGCAGAATAATCCCTTGAGACCTGATGAGGCAAAGGCAGTCTACCCTTTGTTCTCTAGAGTGTCTATATGGTTCATAGATTTTTCTGAAGATGTCAGAATTTGCCGGTGATGAAAGGATGACGACCTTCTGAGCTCATTTCTCAAATTCACACAGTGTTCTGGACTAGTACAGGAAAAGGACTCCCAGCAAAAAGGGCAGAATAATCCCTTGAGACCTGATGAGGCAAAGGCAGTCTACCCTTTGTTCTCTAGAGTGCTTATTTGGTGTATGGATTTTTCTGAAAATTGTCAGAATTTGCAGGTGATGAAAGTACGAAGCCCTTCTGAGCTCATTTCACTATTTCACTCAACATCACATCGTGTTCTGCACTAGTACAGGAACAGGTCTCCCAACAAAAAGGGCATAATAATCCCTTGAGACCTCCTGAGGCAAAGGCAGTCTACCCTTTGTTCTCTAGAGTGCTTATTTGGTGTATGAATTTTTCTGAAGATGTCAGAATTTGCCGGTGATGAAAGGATGATGACCTTCTGAGCTCATTTTTCTACTTCACTCAACGTCACATTGTGTTCTGGACTAGTACAGGAACAGGTCTGCCAGGAAAAAGGGCATAATAATCCCTTGAGACCTGGTGAGGCAAAGGCAGTCTACCCTTTGTTCTTTAGAGAGTGCTTATTTGGTTTATAGATTTTTCTGAAGATGTCAGAATTTGCCGGTGATGAAAGGATGAAGACGTTCTGAGCTCATTTCACAACTTCACACCGTGTTCGGGACTAGTACAGGAACAGGTCTCCCAACAAAAAGGGCAGAATAATCCCTTGAGACCTGCTGAGGCAAAGGCCGTCTACCCTTTGTTCTCCAGAGAGTGCCTATTTGGTTTATAGATTTTTCTGAAAATGTCAGAATTTGCAGGTGATGAAAGGATTAAGACCTTCTGAGGTAATTTCACTATTTTACTCAACTTCACACCATGTTCTGGACTAGTACAGGAACAGGTCTCCCAGCAAAAAGGGCAGAATAATCGCTTGAGACCTGATGAGGCAAAGGCAGTCTACCCTTTGTTCTCTTGAGTGCTTATTTGATGTATGGATTTTTTCCTGAAAATGTCAGAATTTGCAGGTGATGAAAGGATGAAGCCATTTTGAGCTCATTTCACAACTTCACTCAACTTCACATCGTGTTCTGGACTAGTACAGGAACAGGTCTCCCAACAAAAAGGGCATAATAATCCCTTGAGACCTTCTGAGGCAAAGGCAGTCTACCCTTTGTTCTCTAGAGTGTCTATTTGGTTCATAGATTTTTCTGAAGATGTCAGAATTTGCAGGTGATGAAAGGATGACGACCTACTGAACTAATTTTTCTATATCACTTAACGTCATACCGTGCTCTGGACTAGTACAGGAACAGGTCTCCCAGCAAAAAGGGCAGAATAATCCCTTGAGACCTGGTGAGGCAAAGGCAGTCTACCCTTTGTTCTCTAGAGTTCTTATTTGGTGTATGAATTTTTCTTATTGACATCACTTGATGTCAATAAATTGTTTTAATTTTTATATTACTGTGATATTTTACATATATTAACCATTTTAATGTCAGAGACCAACAATAAATATAAAATACACACTTATGTTTTTCTTCTCTGTTAATCCATGGTCCTGTAGAGATGGTGTCTCATTCTGTTGTGTACTGGTATATAAATGGACTGACAATTAAAGCGTCATCATGACTCATATCTCATGTTGGAAGAGACAACATATACACCATTTTAACCTGGACAAGACATTCTTTAACATATTCATAAATTTTATTATTAAAGTCAATATAAATCAATCTTTTATCAAATATTTTTAAAATGTTCAAATTCTCAGAAATTCATATTTTAAAAAATTTCTTCGCACAACATTTAGAACACATGAAATATTCACAATCTTGGGAGTTAGTTAATTAAAATAATGAGAACAGATAGGACAGATATACAATCTTTTGTTCAAGGTAAGCTTAATTCGGTGATTAGTGTAAATTGGGACTATTTCACTATGTAGAATATTTAACTAACTTTTAGGGGCATTATTGTAACGGATATGATTGGTCAGTTACTATCCGAAAATCTGAAACCTGCTTAAGTCATTTCATTCACATCAAATAAACAATGATCATAACTTGATAGAAGTGCATGAGATTGGTTGTTGATGTACATATTTAATGAAAAAAAATTTCCAATGTAGTTTTACTATTAAATTAGTACAAATATAAATAAATCTAATAAATGAATATAATATCTGCAAAGAAATGACTACAGTTAGCCTAATATGCTTGACAATACCAATCAAATGAACTGAGTAATCATTTACATACATAAGTAATTTTGAGTAAGGCCAGATTAAAGTGACTCCAATGGTGGATTTCTGCAGACTCCTGCGTTGCCCATGATCAAAGCAAAGCTGCTGTATCCCAGTGTGTGTATGTTGTGACTAAAGCACTGCTGTGCCATGCACCAATATATAGAACATTTACACATACTAAAGATGCATTGCATAAAATCAAAATAGATTTTCATAAATGGAAACATTCCTGGAATTGTCAGTGCAGTGGATGGCACATTGATCCCCTTACATACTCTCAGCTTCTTGAATCCTATTATAAATGGATAAGAGTTCATGTTCCTACCCAATTATTCCTGCTGAAACTACAAAACTACCATGTGCGTGGTGCCCCCCTTCCCCCAGTGAAACAGGTTCAATGAAACATACACCAGTGCATAACGGTGGAAGTGCAAGTCTTATGCAACCCGCAAATCATCTTTATGTACATTGTAACCTAAGAGTATCATCCGTCCATCCATCCATCCATCCGTCTGGGTCTGGGTCGCGGGGGCAGTAGCCTAAGCAAAGGTTTCCCTCTCCCCAGCCACCTCTTCTAGCTCTTCTGGGGGGATACCGAGGTGTAAGACGTACCCATGTCTCCTTAATCTGGACCATCTGGGATTGTGCATGTGCTGATGGATATAAGTACTGGGTGACAGCAGGTAGCTACTCTGAAGATATGAAGGTCGCATCACTGGACCTGCTCTCCCCTCAAGTCTTCACTTCAAGGACCTGCTCTTCATTTTTGAACTGTGTTGCTGCTTCACAGCCCATACTTCTTACGTTGTGGCTTTCTTGTTTTATAAGTATGGATAATAAAGAGCGCAACATACAACCTCCGCCTTCGGCCGCCTCAACCCCCACGTCACATAAGGGAAAGACAACAATCACTGAAAAATCTGTCCTGCAACTTTATACATCTATAGATGTTTTTCAACTTCATCCAGTATTTGGGAGAGTTCGTCCTTGGAAAAAGCCCGTTTGTGGTGCGGTTTGCAATGCTTCTGTACTGATGCATGAAACGTTAATTGTGTGCGCATTTATAGGCTTGATATGCAGGGGATACTAATTGAAAGTGTAAAATAATTACTTATTAATTTATTTCTTAATAATTTTCCCAATTATATTTAATGGTATAATAATGAAAAAATATATGTAAATCGTTGGTTTGGTTTTCAACTAGCAAAGCTTTTCCAGCGTAAGTGCACAGGTGGAGTCCACAAAGAAATATTTAAAACTTGGAGACCAAGAAGGCTTTTGGGAAACGGTCATAAAATTGGCATACTTACGTCATTCTTAAAGTTGTTAAAACGATAAGAAGGAGCATGAAAACAAGGAGGGATTCATGACAATGACCGACGAGGGTAGACCTTCAAACACACCCCTCTCCTCTCGCACCTCTCCCTGCTGCTGTTACAGTACCCAGAACCAGCAGTACTGAACACTTTCCTATACAAAAAACAGAGCACTTCCTGTACAATGATGTTTGTCATAATAATGCATAATCAAATAATAATTGGGCTTTAGTCTTTTGTTAGTTTGTTTGTTTAAAGCAGGGGTGCTCATTACGTCGATAAAAGGAAGTGTCGGTCGATCACGAAGGAATGTGCATAGATCTCGTCACATAAAATAGTAGTAGATGAATCGCACATCTGCAGTGACGGTTGTATTTGGATTGACATTCACGGTAGCCAATCTGCAATCCACTCAACAAATTACGTTCGCCACCCCCCCCCCCCCGCTCAACAAATAATGTTCGCCGCCACCCCGGTAGATCTTTCTGACTTGGTCATCTTATAAGTATCTCGCAAGCCGAAAACTTGTGGGCACCCCTGGTTTAAAGTGAATTGACACCTTGTGCTTTATTTTGTTAATGCTACATTTAGTTAATGCAGTGTGCATTTCTTCTTGTTATAATTTATGTTTTTGCCTGTGTACAATGACCAAGTGAATTTTTCCATTTTTTTTTTGTAATAATAAAATTCATCTGAACCTTGTACTTATCTCTGTTGGCTGGTACATGTTGAAACGCAGACGGATGCAGACATATCCAAAAACAAGGTTTATTGAGAAGGGCGACTGCCAAAAACACCTCAGGTCAAAACATCAGAGGAAAAATGGATATACATAATCCAAAGTAGTAGTGAAAGAAACAGAATGGGTCAAACCATGAAAATACACCGAACATAGAAATAGTCGTGCCTCACTTGATCACAAGTGTCCAGAAGACTCAAGTGAGTGAGTGAAAGTGCTGTTCCTGTGAACTTGGTAGAATCACATGGCTGTGGACGCCACGTTGGCAGCTGGTTCAGCCGGACTCGGATTTGCAGACAAGAGCTCAGATGAGATGACCGGACCACCATACATGTCACTGCCTCTTTGATGTAACTGAATGTCCTGTGTTTGTTTCTGGTTTGTTTTTTATGAAAACTTGTCTGAAGACCACTCCGACATATATGAGTCTGTGCTTCTTGTGTTGAGATTGTTTTGTGTTGAATCACTCTCGGATGATTTTCTTGAAAGCTAAAAGTAGAAGAGGTTGAGTGAGAACCGCACAGTACCCCTCACGTTGCACCAGTCCCAGTCCAGGAGGGGCTCGCTGTTGTTTATTTCATAGCTTTATGGGAAATAAAGACCTTCAAACATGGGGAATAAAGACTTTCAAACATGGGGAATAAAGACCTTCAAACACAGGGAATAAAGACCTTCAAACATGGGGAATAAAAACCTTCAAACACACCTCTCACACCTCTCTCTGCTGCTGTTACAGTACCAGAACCAGCAGTACTGATGTCACGCTACAGCCCCTGACCCCTCCCATTTGGGCGTGTGTTTATGTTGTCCATGTCTAGACGTCTGCGTCTGTGTATCTTCGTGGGTGTAGTTGTGTCTGAGAGTGTTCATAGGTCTCACCTGTGGCTCGTCTCGTGAACTCTCGGGGCTCATGTGGTTTGTCTATTTAATGTGCGTTCGCGCAGTGTCCCGTGCTCGTCTTTGTTAGTCTTTCTATTTACATGTGTAAGTGTTCTACGTGCCTCACATTTTGAGGTTCAGACTATGACTGCTTCGCTTCACATACAAGATTGAACATGTGCCTGGAAAGAAACGGATGCACTGTCTAGGGCACCTATTCAGGCATCACCTACACCTGAGGACAAGCAATTAGAGGATGAGGCACTTAATAGTGGAACAATTGCCAGCATCAGAGCAGAGGCTAGTGCAGATCAGGACTGCGTAGGATGCAGATGAGGTCTGCAAAGGGCTGAAACACACGGTGGAGACAGGATGGCCTCGGAGCAGACGAGTGCTTCCACCAAAAGTGCAGTCGTACTGACAGTATCATCAGGACCTGCTGGTTGTTGACGGACTCCTGATGAAAGGTGACGGACTCGTCATCCCGGTCACAATGCAGGAGGAAATACTGAACAAAATTCACGATGGCCGCCAAGGCATGACGGAGTGTGTTGCCAGGGCGCAGCAATCTGTACGGTGGCCAAGTCTGACCAAACAGATTAAACATAAAAGAGAAAACCTGACAACTCCATTGCCGGAGAGGCCATGGCAGCGTGTGGCAGCAGATCTTTTCCGATGTGACAATGTCATGTACCTTGTGGTTATTGACAGAGTTGTATAATCCAGGTTCAGAAAGTAAAAGTCCTCACCAGGATTTTGCTCAAGCTTGCTAGATTTCTAATTAATGCAATCCAGGTAAAATTAGTGGAATCAACACAATCCAGGAAGCCTGAGCAAAATCCTGGTGAGGACTTTTACTTTCTGAACCTGGATTATACAACTCTGGTTATTGACCAGATAGTATTGATTAGGGCTGGGTATCGATTCAAATTCCAAGAATCGATCCGATTCTGAAGATTAAGAATCGATTTATTTCGATTTAATCCGATTTAATCGATTCGATCCGATTCAATCCAATTCGGGGTTTAGTGTTATTAAAAATGTATTTGAGCTGTTTCCTGACTATGTACAGAAGCAACATGTTAAAACTAGTATTATATCGATATTAATCAGCAAATAGTTACTGGTAGTTGGTAGTTACTGATGGCTGGAAGACTGGTGAAAAGGGTCATCATAAATCTACCTTCAAGAAAGGTAATCCAGGACAATAAACAGAGGACATCTTTGAGGTGTCTATATCTGCAACAGTGGACTCCTACTGGGACACTAACCAGTGCATTATTATTATGATTGAAATAATTAAGAATTCACCCAAAAGCTGTTGCTACCAAATGCATTTTTATTTTAAAAGTGCTCACACTTAATAAACTGAAAGTATAAAATGTAAACGTGTATTTTTCTTTAAAGTGCAAATATTAGAACAGAATTGTCATGTTACGGTCCCCGACCCCTCACTGTTGGGCGTGTGTTAACGTTGCGTCTACTCGTCTGCGTATCTCCGTGGGTGCGGGTGCGTCTTGTGATAATCCGTCTCACCTGTGGCTTGTCTCGTCGCGTGGGGTTTGTGTGTTCACGCGGTGTCCTGTGCTCGTCGTTGTTTGAGTCACACATGTTCTATGTAAACATGTTTTATGTGCGCTGTCTGCGCTTCGGTAAATGTAATAAATGTAACGATTTGGAAAGTGCAAAGGATTCTGTCTCGTCCATCGCCTTGCGCCCAACGTTACAAGAACATTTTAAACTTTTTTAAACTGTAAAAACACTGGGTAAACTGTCAGTGACATGGACTAACTGTAAATAGTCACTGACACTGGATAAACTGTCCTTCTGCTTTTAGATTTCCGATTTGACTATCGTCGTTACCGTCAGTGTCCGACGCCATGTTGTTTTACAGTTAGTTAGACCGAGTACGCCTGCGTGAATTCGGTGACGAGGCGGGGGTAAAAGATTACTAAAAATCGATCTTTGGACGTACGAATCGATAATCAGATCATCATATGCGAATTGATCCTGAATCGGAAAATCGATTTTTTCAACACAGGCCTAGTATTGATACTATTCACGTTATATTGAAATCTTACCTCCACCACAGCAGCACATGTGATCGGAAAACTCAAGTCTATTTTTGCCTGTCATGGGGTCCCAGAATCTGTGATCACGGACAATGGCCCCCAGTTTTCAGCAGCAGAGTTTGCAGCCTTCGCCAGGGAGTATGACTTCCCACATACGACCAGCAGCCCCCGCTACCCTCAAAGTAATGGCGAGGCTGGGGGGGATGATCCGCATAAGGCTCTCATGGCATACAGGGCCAATCCTTTGTCACACGGCTCATCCCCGGCACAGCTATTGATGGGCCGCAATATCAGGACACCCCTGTCTGTCAGTGAAGAGAAACTTCGACCTAGACGTCCTGACCTCCATGCATTCCAAAAGAAGGACCAGGAGTTAAAAGAACAATAGGCCTTCTGGCTCACCAAAAGACACAACACGAAGACGAGACAACAACTCAGGCCAGGACAAAGGGTCTGGATAAGAGACACATAAGAAACAGGGACTGTCAGTGGTCCAGCTCAGACACCCAGGTCTTACAACATAGACCTGCCCTCAGGAAGTCTACGGAGAAACAGTTCACATATCAGGGTTATTCCAGAGATTCCCAGAGAGACTAGATCGGGCCGGACCATAAAACCACAGCAAAGATTGAATTTGTAGACCAGACAGGAAGCTGTGGTGTTGCTTCACAGGGCAGAATAAACCCTGCACAGCTTGGGGACCCGGGTAGTCGACCCCGACCCCTAGAGAAGGACAGATAGGTTTGAGGTTTGTTAAAAAATAAATAAAAAAACATGAGAAATGAAAAATAATGAGGGTTACTTGAATGTTTATGTTTACTGTTAAAGTTTATTTGAAATACTGTAAAAGTAAGAGTTCTGTTGCACTTACAGTGCACTAAAGGGGGGAGATATAGTGAGAACAAATGGTACCTGTTGAAAGAGGAGCATATTAGGAGATGGACAGGAAGTGCTTGTAACAAAAATGGACATGCAGAATAAAATGAACTGCCGACCGTTAGATGGCTCCTGTTTGACTACTGTTGACTACACTTAACATACAACATATTACAAAATTGTTGTCATGGTGACCGGCATCGGCCAGAGGAGGATGGGTCCGTCACCCGTCCCCCCCCCCCCCCCCCCCCCCCCCCCCCCCCCACTTGTAAAGCTGCTTTGTGACAACTGTTGTAAAAAGCGCAATATAAATAAAATTTGATTGAGTGATTGATATATTAAGTAGTTATTTTCCATCTCCTGTCTCCAAACTTATCCTGGTATTGACTTGGACTCTAGCCTAAAGAATCGTAACTTGACTTTGACTTGTATTTTGCGACTTTTGAACATGTCTGGGTGGAGCCTAGTGAGGTGAATTGAGCTAAGGAGCCAATGATTGTTTTATTACTTGTTGCTGCCATCTGGTGGCCGCCTCCTGGCACTGCAATAGATGCGTTAACACCTCCTGGCACTGCAAGACACGCGTTAACACTAGGACTACCAGCATTTTCATATGGAGTGATTTTTGTTTCAATAGTTCCACAAAAGCAAAAGTAAATCCAAGAGCAGAAAGTATATGTTATGAATGCAAAACAGAAAAAAATATATCAAAAGTATATATTTTTTATATAATTGGTTATTTGAAACTTATTTTCGTTTGCATTTTGACAAGTTTTTGGTTCCATTGTTTTTGTTTTTTTGGATTTTCCCAGTAAGGTCTTTTGCTTCTGGAATCTCTCTTTGCTTCTGCTTCGTTTTTTGCTTCTGACTTTTGGAACACATTTCACGTGTGGGAGGGTCTATACTTTCTGCTCTTGGATTTACTTTTGCTTTTGCATTTAGCAATTAACTAAAACCTTTGTATAAACTTTAATGGTAAAACTCAGTTTACATGCTACTGTGAAACAGAACCCCCGCGTTCCGCCATGTTTGAAAACGCTGGGAAGCTGGTGGGGTGGGCGTGGCTTGGTCCCAGAGGCGGTCTCAGAGCTCTGTGTCAGTCCGGAATCAGTGACCAATGGAGATTGCAGAGGAACGCCTTCATCTAAGACCCTCCCACACGTGAAATGTGTTCCAAAAGTCAGAAGCAAAAAACGAACCAGAAGCAAAGAGAGATTCCAGAAGCAAAAGACCTTACTGGGAAAATCCAAAAAAACAAAAACAATGGAACCAAAAACTTGTCAAAATGCAAACGAAAATAAGTTTCAAATAACCAATTATATTAAAAATATACTTTTGATATATTTTTTTCTGTTTTGCATTCATAACATATACTTTCTGCTCTTGGATTTACTTTTGCTTTTGTGGAACTATTGAAACAAAAATCACACCATATTTTCATTCCACACTTTTTCTACCTGGCCTCCTGCAGGGGGCAGTGCTGGGGACATTTGCATCCCATTAGGCCAGGAGTGGCCAACCTGCGGCTCTTTCTGGTTTCATGGGTCTCTCCAGCCGGTCCACTCTCACCTGCACTAACGGTCTGTGTCGTGGCCCGGTTACCTCATCAGCTCTGAGGGCGACACACTGCTACACCTTCGTGCTGCGCGGTTTGTTTACAAGCCTAGCGAGCCGCTAATACTTTTAAAACCGCCGTAGTGGAAAACAGGAGACTTTGTGTCTCGTTGGCGAGACGCGGTCTTCTGTCACACGTTTGGAATAAATCACATACGAGGTGCAGCAAAGGCACCGCACACGACTGAGGGAGTTTCAAAACTACTGACACTGTCTGTTCTCTTCTTCCTAAAAGTGAGCGCAGGTCAGTGGCATTGTAAGAGTGTTGATAACGGAGTTTATCCACTTTTTACCTAGAAAACAACAGTTTTCTGTTGTTGCATAACATTCTGTTGCGTACATAACAGTGCTCATAGTGTGCTCCAAACGTGACAAAGTCCTGAAGCATATCACGCCTTATGTTTATATCGAAGTTTGTGTTTGTTTTTTACTTAATACTTAGTTTGTGTCCATTTTACAATCCCCCCCCCCACACCCCCCCCCGCTAATAATTAAAAAATTGTCTCTTGGTCTCTGACGGGTTGGCCACCCCCGCATTAGGCCATCCTTTGTTATGTACATGCAGCCATCTCCAGGTAGACGGGGGTATGGTGGTGGTGGAGATGGAGCGGGGCTTTGCCCACGTTTGTCCCAGCACCTGTCCCCTCAATTTTAACTACCATAGTATCATGCACTACCATACATTCATATACACCAACACCTACCTACACACAATCCCGCTGGGGCGGGCATGCGGGCGTCACTAGGGAGTGCGGCCCTGGGACTCCACTGCTCCTGGAGGGGCCACCGGCGGGTGGGTTTCCCTGGTCTTTCTCTGCCTGCCTCTGGCCTCTGGGGGAATGTTGTTGCAACTTTCTACCCTTGCTAGTAAAGACATTCCATACATTTATCCTATGTTGCACTTACATAAACACACAAAGTCACACACACATACATCACAGTCATTTGTGTTGTATGTCTTACACTTTCTGCTCTTGTTTTAGTAGCAGCAGTTGGTGAACCATTGCAGTGGTCATTTGAGCTGTGTCTTTTTCTGCCCTTGTCTTTTCCCTTTTTGCTTTCTCTCCCCCTATTTTCTCCCCTCCTATTTTCTCTGCTGTCCTGTATGGACCACCTAACCCCAATTATTTTTATCACTATTGTACTGTATTATACAGAATTGTTTTCTTTTGATCCTTACATAAAAGGGTCATTCCAGGATTTTGGTACATTTCAGGGATGGTAACTTCTGAAAATTTGATCTTCAATTTGATCATTTTAAATCATATATTTATAATCTACAGGTTATAAACTATCAAAAAGTTTGATTCGTCAATCTCAGATATGGAAGAAGTTTTTTCTTTATTAGATTGGTGTGCAGTAAATTGGTATGCAGTAACAGGGTTGCGACTAACAGGGTTGCAAATTTAGGCTAAGTTGTGGTCTACCCCAGGAACAGATGCTCACTGTAAAATTTAGCTATGTATACAAGATCAAGGACAAATATGGTTATATAAGTATATAAAGTAAATTTTGAATCTACTCAATATTTGTGACGTTGGGGTGCTGGAGCAAGGACGAGACACGAGTCCAGGTCTCCGGTCCAAACGACACGTTTTATTTTGATGTATTGCGCAACGGTGCACAGAAAACAAACACAAAGCACACAATGTGCAGACTATAGACAACGACGAGCACAGGACACTGCGCGAGCGCACATTAAATAGACAAACCACAGTAGCCCCACGTGATCACGAGACGATTCACAGGTGAGACTTATTAATCACACAACAAACCCCTAACCACGTATATACACTGACGCAGACAAAGCACGTGGACTACGTTGACACACGCCCAAAAGGGAGGGGCCGGGGTCCTCAACGTGACAATATTAGTCTTACAATATGAGAAACAGGGTTGCATTCACTGAGTGACACACACAACTTGGACAAACATATTTGGAAAAAAAACCTTGAAAATTGTTAGAGCACTTACCATTTTTCTTGCCATGTGGGCAGGAAATGTCCTTGTGATGCAAATTCCTTTGTGCTAGTACACAAATATTTTTAACCCTTTCTCTGCCAGATAAAATTCCTTATGGTAACAGGGTTGCGCGCATATTGTGGGACACAACTTAATAGTGTAAAAACTGTGACATGCAATACAATGTAGACCAAATAAGTTGTTTTCATAAGTAAAGGAGATGCATTTCAACAATATACAAGAGGAAGTAATTTATTTAGAGCTTATTTTAATTGTTAAATTTGGCAAAGGAGTTGGTCACCCAATGTGTGGGACAAGAGAAAATGGCCATTTTTTGAGGTGGTTCAAAGGTATTCGGTCTTTTGAATATCTAAGGCGCTTATTTTTCCACCAAATTTTACAGTTTGTCTTATAACAAGTACAATGTTTAAAAAAAATAGTCATTTAGATATTTTGGATATGTACATTTGAAATTTAAGTGGTGGGACAGGAAATGTACCAAAATCCTGGAATGACCCAAAAATAAAGTTGTCCTCCAAAGATGGGGGGTGTTGTGTTTTTGAAAGAGACACACTGCAAAAAGTACAATCTTGATAAGTTAAAATTGCTCAAGAATATTATTCTATTTCAAGTAGCAAGTACATTTTTTGTATAAATTTATGTAGAAATATCTTTACCTATACCTATTGGCAGTTTTTCAAAAGACAAAAACTACTTAAAATAGGGTTAAAAAAATCAGAGCCATTTTGAATAATCAATATGCCACTTATATGCCACTATAATTCAAACATTATGTTTGTGTCAGTTTCACATTATTTCAACCTTTCACAAATAAAATCTCAAACATATGGTCCTGTAGATGAGGAGAGCTTGCAGTCTCATGAGGCAGCCAAAGGTGTGTATTGAAAGGTGTGTCAACAGCAACCACCCACACCCTGACACACGCCTCATTTACATAACACTGCAGGTGTTGCAGGTGTCAACTCATGTCATTTGACAGTTACGTTGAGAGTGAAAGGTATTTCTGTCAAAAGCAGGGGGCTTGGTAGTTCTAGATATTCTGCATAATGAAATAGTGCAAATTTACATTAATCACTGAATTAAGCTTACCTTGTACAAAAGATTGTATATCTTTTCTGGGGGCAGTCATGGCCTGGTGGTTAGGGAACTGGTCTTGTGACCGGAGAGTTGTAGGTTCGATTCCCAGACCTGAGGCCATGACTGATTTGCCCCTGAGCAAGGCCCTTAACCCTCAATTGCTCATTTGTATAAAAGTGAGATAAAAATGTAAGTCGCTCTGGATAAGGGCATCTGCCAAATGCCGTAAATGTAAATATCTGTTCTGAATTTTTTTTTATTAACTAACTAAGAAGATTGTGAATATTTCACATGTTCTAAATTTTGTTCCATTGTGTGCAGAATTTTTTTAATATGAATTTCTGAGAATTTGAACATTTAAAAAAATCTGATGAAAGATTGATTTATATTGACTTTTAAATAATAAAATTAATGAATATGTTAAAGAATGTCTTGTCCTGGTTAAAATGATGTATATGTTGTCTCTTCCAACATGAGATATGAGTCAAATATGAGTCCAGATTTGAGTCATGATGACGCTTTAATTGTCAGTCCATTTATATACCACACAACAGAATGAGACACCACCTCTACAGGACCATGGAGTAACAGAGAAGAAGAACATAAGTGTGTATTTTATATTTACTGTTGGTCTCTGACATTAAAATGGTTAATATATGTAAAATATCACAGTAATATAAAAATTTAAACAATTTATTGACACCAGGTGTCCGCTACTGTTACTGAAAATCTATGGGTCACACTGGAATTTATTCTTTTTATGTAAGACATAATAGTGACTGTTGAGGGGTTTGTCAGCTATGGACAGCTATGGTTTTCTGAAAATTAGCTTCTTTCTCAGGGTGAACGAGGAAATTGGAGTTGCCTTTGCATCATACCACTGTTCCTTTTCATCCTTTGCCCTTGCTTCAATCTTACTGACCTCGTTGTTTACTCTGGTCAGGACTGTAAGGATGTCATCACCCCTAGGAGAACATGAATGTGACATACAACATGAATTATGAGTCTGACACTAAAACCCTGTGGTCTGAAAACACAGAGAACACAGACAAACTCACCCCTCACTTCCTTCTCTTAGATGTCTACAGAGTGACTGAATGAACCATGAACCTTCTTCAGAAGATCGATATGCTCTATAGCCATCTACTGTTGACCTGGCGAACAGGAAGTCAGAGTCTTCAGGGATGGTATAAAACTTTTTGCTTGTGTTAGGAGTGGGTACACTGTCATCTGAGACCTCACATTTTCTCTGTTTGTTTAGTCCTCTGCATGCCTGGATAAAGAAAACCTTGGGCTTGTTAAGTAGAGAGGGACAGTCTTTCCCATTAAATGGAGAGAAGATGTCCTCTGTAGGACACAGATTCCAATCACATCCAAAAACACCTTCACTGCATCCATGACTAAGCACACAGCAGACCCAACAGTCTCCATCATGTTGTTGCTTGCTGTATTCTTGCATGAGTTTGGTCATCTTCTGTGCAGTCAGGTCTTTATGCACCTCTATTTTAAAACCCAATAACTTGAACACTCTCTCCAGGTGATCTGAAACAGAGATCAAACACAGGTTTGTGTTATTGTTAGAAAGCAGGATGTTTATATATCTATTACTGTGTTTCATGTCAATTACACTGTTGCCTGTGTTTCAGTACCTGAAGTACTGAACATGAAATATAACATTTAGAATATAATTTCTGCAAAGACATGCAAATGAGAACAATTACTCATTCCAGTTGGTCTAAAGCTCATACATATAACATTAAGAATGAAAATTCAGACCAGCATCCTTTTTGGAACCGTGTCGGTAGTGTTCGTGTTCTGGAAAGTTTTCATTGTTGATGATCACACACACACCACGTGGTTCACTACTCATTGTGTATTCCTCCTATAGGACAAAACTCAAATCATACACTGACACAAATAGTCTGTATCACTACAAACATGCTGAAGACCTGCTCTGGTCCTGGAGACCTGGAGTCCAGCACAGTCTGGTGGTTTCCCTGCTCTAAAACACTGGACACCTGCTACTTCACTGATGTTTAATGTGAGGGATGAAGCAGGATGCTGAGTAGAGTTTTAGATTCACTTTGAATTCTGAGTAACACAGCACATAAATACACAAGAGACAAAGACTGAATGAGAACTAATAGACACTAGACAACAGTCACACTTAAATACAAGAACATAAACAAGACACAACACACACACTTAAATACAAGAACACAAACAAGACACAACACACAGACTTAAATACAAGAACATAAACAAGACACAACACGCACACTTAAATACAATAAGATAAACAAGACACAACACACACCTAAATACAATAAAATAAACAAGACACAACACACACACTTAAATACATGAACATAAACGAGACACAAGTGGAACACATCACGTTAACAAGAGGGACAGGTGATTTGAATGACGACAAACAAACACACACACGCCAATGCACACACTCAAACAGAGACACGTGGACATATACGAACATAAGCACACTGACACACCCGAGGAAGGAGTCAGGAGCTGCAATTACCTCCTCAAGCTGATGACGAATTGGTAAAAAGTCCTCCTGTTTGTAGTAGATGGAAGCCTTCTGCTCCACTTGCTGGACCACCGACAAGGGAAATACAGACAGACTGATTGTAAAAGACCTTCAATCTCTGCTATAAACTCAACTGCTTTATGTGACATCAGGTTGAACAGAAAGACATTGAGTGTTATTTCAGAGTGGGATGTTCTCCACTGTTATGTAAATGTGTGGTTGATGCATATTTATAGCATTCATTACCTTGTTGATCAGATAATCTGAGAAAACAATGATGTGAAAATTAAAGTCAGAAAACACATACCTACACACAAACACACAAACACATGAATATATATTTTTATTTTTAATTTAATGTTTATAACTGGCAACTAATAAAAATCCCAAATTCATTATCTCAGAAAATTTGAATATTGGTGATTGTTGAAGCACTGACTCCAGCTGCAGTCCAGTTTTGTGAACCTCCCCCACACTTTTTAATGGGATTTGTTTCACTATCCTCTCCAGGGTGCGTTCATCCATATTGCTTGTACACTTTTATTCTACCACATCTTTTCCTCCCCTTCGTCTCTCTAATAATGTGTTTGGATATATTACATTTATAGTATTGTTTGCCCTTGTTGTCGTACCTTCAGGTGGTGGACCCCCAGGGATCTTCCTGGTGTCCGAGGTGTGCTGAGTTTGGCGTTTGTGTAGTCCCACTTTATCATAAACAATGTTGTCGCGTTCATGTATTTTATCTATCAGGATGCGGCTGGCGTTATGCCCTTTCTTTGTAACGCTATCAATCATACAACGTGCTCGATCAGCTCGTTCTGGATTCTTCTGTAGGATTGATTCCACTTCTTCTTCACCCAACACCTCCTCATCTTTCAGATCATCCAGCAGTTGTTTGATCATAGGCTCTGTCAAACTCTCTTTTAACTGAATTCGTACACGTTTAAGCGCTTCATCTAGGGAAAGTAGCGTGGTGGAAAAATTACATTATCATGGCCTAGATTATAAAAAACATTTTCACATTTTTGTAATCTATAGGCTACAAGTCAGTTAGTATGCACTTCAAACTGGCAGAAAAAAACATTAAAAATATTAAACAAAACAAGGATATCATTTATGTACAAATGAATTATTGGACAAAACCCCAGTAGGCCTACATTTATCCGTAGTCTATTTAAAATCCTGCTAGAATTTCTCCACGGTGATTATTTAATTTCTTTTCTCTAGCATATGCACTTTCACCTACATTTTGCCTACATTTAGTAGCAAAAGTAAATTATGATACGAGGTCATGTTTCTTACCGGCCATCCTGGTTATCTGTCACTTCTGTTTTTGGTGAATGACTTTATTAGATGATATTAGACGATTAAATATGTCGAAACACAAATTATCTATAAAGCAACCGAAGTCTTTACAATGAAGTAACTGGCAGGCACCTCCTTTTATATTCTGTAGCTAGGTTAAAAAAAAGTTTCCATTCCCCCTATCTCGTGTGACGGGTACAGACCAAGAGAGAGGCGGAGTGGAGGATGTTTGATGGGTACTCCTTATTGCCTATAACCACATAGCGACCGAAATAATGATAAACAAAATACGCTTTGCAAAGCGAAAGTAAAGTAACCACGGTCGTTCAAGCTGTAACGCAGCAAACATCCTCAAGACACTTTTAATGGCATTCCATTGAGGTCCTCCAGGACCATGGAGCAACACAGAAGAACACAAGTGGGGGTTAAGATGGTTAATATATGTAAAATATAACATTAACATAATATGAATACATTATAATATTAAAATATTTAATCTGTGTCAAGTATCTTCTGTTACTCTAAATCTATAGGTCTATATCAATCTATATATTGGAATTAATTATTTTAATATAGGACAGACATGATACGGTGATGGTTGAGGTGTTGATCTGGGGGGTATTCCAGAAAGCGGGTTTAACAAACTCTAAACTTAACCCGGAACTCTGATGATATTTTTATATTTAGCAGAAAAGTGCGATTATATTATTATTTTCTCCACCTTTATAATACTGTATTGAGTAAATATTTTTTAATTGAACACTTACTAATTCCAGGGGGGTATTCCAGAAAGCGGGTTTAACAAACTCTAAACTTACCCCGGAACTCCGAGTTGTCTTACCCCGATCTGACATACTCCAAAACGGCTGATCGGAGTTAAAGTAATCAGGGTCGCTCAACTCTGAGTAGGTTGACCCAGACAGAAGCGCGTTCACGTGTAACTATAAAAGGCATTCTTAATGGGACGCAGATAAATAGGATTTATCATGGATTTAAACACGAAAATCAGCCGAGCATCGTATTTCACACCACTGTAGCTGGAAGTATTAATGACTGCGTATCCAGAATATTTAGATATTATTAAACGTAAATGTAATACTGCGGTAGATGCTAGAGAAAGGCAGTCAGCATGTCAAAAAATTGCCAACAGAGTTAATGCGGGAGTGAAAATGATATTTTTATATTTAGCAGAAGGGTGAGATTATATTATTTTCTCCACCTTTATAATACTGTATTGAGTAAATATTTTTTAATTGAAAAATACTTACACTCCAGGTCTAATCTGAGTGTGAAACACACATGGCATCAGATAAAAATGAAGTAGAATATTGTACAAAGTGGTATGGCTGTACATAACTATATCTTATTCTTAAAATATATTCTAAAATATATTTATTTACAGGAAAAATGAAATAATTAAACATAACTGAATTTGACTGTAATGTATATTAAAAGGTTACAGGGTGGATGGTGGGGTGGGTGGTGGTGCATGATTTAATGTGGAAAGCAGTGATTGCAGATGGAGTCTCTGGCAACTCCACCATCTCCGTTGTCACCCACATGCATGTAAGGTTCCTCATCTGTGGGCATGTCAGAGTTGGTAGGCTGTTGCTCTTCCTGGATGCTTGCAATGTTGTGTAATACCACATATGCCATTATTATGTGGCACACCCTATCAGGGGTTACTCTGAGCCCCTTCAGGCACTGGAACCTGGCCTCGAGGAATCCTAGGGTCATATAAATTCTTGCCCTGGTTTTGCTGTGGGCCTGATTGTAGAGGGACTGTGGTCTAGGTGCAGGATCTGAATAGGGAGTCATAAGGTAGGCCTATAGGACGGGCAGGGATACCCTCTGTCTCCATGAAGGAGGCCGTCATAGTGTCCTATAATCGCACTAGGGACTAGGGACTGTGGTCCAGGTGCAGGATCTGAATAGGGAGTCATAAGGTATATGGGCGGAGCCACCGCGATTGCGTCATTTTGGCCGCGCGGACCCTGGCGGCAGTCACGACACGTCAAGTGAACCTAGATTACGAAGCTCAAGTGTTGAGTGAAGGCAGCAGCAGAGTAAAGGAGACGCGACCGGAGCATGTGCAGTTTTCTCATAGACAGCCTGATCGCTTCATATATGTAATGCTGCAGGCCGGAGCCCCGGTGGGCGTTGGTAAAGGGCGGAGCATGTGTCAATCATTTTCGACTGCAGCCAATCAGATACTAGACTTGTCAATCAATTTTTATTAAGCCAATTATCAGCCAGAGTTAGCTGTTAATCATTTTTTACTGCAGCCAATCATCTTAACAGATCTGCCAAAAGAAGGCGGAAACTGCACGGAGAAGCTCTTTAAACAGAAGTATATGCCGCTCTTACACAAAAGTAGGTGAATAAAAACATTAGAAGAGCCATGACTTTAGACATTTTTTAATCAAAGTTTAAAATACTTCTCACGAGTTATTCTGGAACGGCACTTTTATGTTTTTTTTTTTCCTTTATTGCACGTATTGCATCATTTGTACATCATATACTGTATATATAAGTGGTGAGTGTAAATTGTTAGCGGAGGGGAGGTGTAAATGGCTGCAGTCGAAAATGATTGACACATGCTCCGCCCTTTACCCACGCCCACCGGGGCTCCGGCCTGCAGCATTACCCTTCTCGATCGCTTGACCCGGTGACTGCGCCAGCTAACATGTTTATAATTGTAATGAGTACATGAGTACATGTAAAAAATGTAAAAGTATTAAACTGATGGAAAATATGTAGTGAAGTAAAAGTGGAAGTAGGAGAAAAAAATAATACTCCAGTAAAGTACAGATACAGCATTTTAGTACTTAAGTACAGTAGTGAAGTAGTTCTACTTCGTTACTATTAGTGGTGGGCCGTTAACGGCGTTAATGGCGTTCGTTAATTTGATACTCATATCGGGCGATATAAAAATTATCGCCGTTTATCTATTCTTAAAGTTGGGTTGGGAACTGGGTCAAAATGGGTAAGCAAACTATGATGACTTTCAACATGATAGTTTAGCTCGGCTGTATTCCTAACCAAATTGCACAGTAGGGGCGAGAACGAGTTTTCAAACCTGTGAATTACAAATCGGACGTGTGTTTACATGGATGCAGTCACGAAGTCGCCAGGTTTGCTTCATGGAAAATTCATTTTTAGGAACGTAAAGTATTACCAGAGCGGAGCTCGGAGCGGTCGTTTTCTGCATGGTCCTAGCGCTAGATTTGTCGCTATTTAAATATTTCTTTTTAACCGTTAAAACTGCAGAGGACCAAAAACTGACTTTTAGTCAGTACTTGGGTAGCACGCATATGAGCCATTTTAATTTAGATTAATCTAGATTAATCTAGATTAATTTCAAGATTTCAGTCAGATTAATCTAGATTTTAAAAATTAATCTATGCCCACCCCTAGTTACTATACAACTCTGTCAGTGAGCCCCTCTTGGACTGGGACCGGTGCAGCGTGAGGGGTACTGTGCCGTTCTCACTCAACCTCTTCTACTTTTGGCTTTCAAGAAAATCATCCAAGACACAATCTCAACACAAGAATTAAAAGGTAAACCATCCTCCATTGGGTGGCCCGCAAGTGAAAGTCCATATTTATAGTTCTAATTTAGATATAGCAGTAGCTAAATGTAACATGTTACAGAAATAAACATAACATTTGATGAATGAAACGTTAGTTAAGTGTCACCGAATGCAAACACGACCTCACTGACAAGATAGTGGTCAGTGTGTGTCAGAAAACACTATTATTTCATTATGCATGTTTATTATTTCTTTAAGATTATAGACAATTATCTTTGTACAGGAGGTGATCTGTTCTTTGTACAGGAAACTGTTCACTTCTGTTGTCCTATCCCTAAACCTAGGGATTGGACAAAATGAGAGGGGTGTGTTTGAAGGTTTTATTATCCATGTTTGAAGGTCTTTATTCCCCATAAAGCTATGAAATAAACAACAGTGAGCCCCTCCTGGACTGGGACCAGTGCAACGTGAGGGGTACTGTGCGGTTCTCACGCAACCTCTTCCACTTTTGGCTTTCAAGAAAATCATCCAAGAGTGTTTCAATACAACACAATCTCAACACAAGAAGCACAGACTCATATATGTCGGAGTGGTCTTCAGACAAGTTTTAATAAAAAAAACTAACCAGAAACAAACACATGACATTCAGTTACATCAAAGAGGCAGTGACATGTACGGTCGTCTCTTCTGTGCTCTTGTCTGTAAATTCGAGTCCGGCTGAACCAGCTGCCAACGTGGCGTCCACAGCCATGTGATTCTACCAAGTTCACAGGAACAGCACTTTCACTCACTCACTTGAGTCTTCTGGACACTTGTGATCAAGTGAGGCAGTTTGACCCATTATGGTTCTTTCACTAGAAATTTGAATGATGTATATCCGTTTTTCCTCTGACATTTTTACCTGAGGGGTTTTTGGCAGTCGCCCTTCTCAATAAAACTTGTTTTTGGATACGTCTGCATTAGTTTGCGTTGCAACATGTAGCAGCCATCAGGCAAAATAAACAATTTCTCTTCTCCGAACTTCGATGTCCCTGCCAGAGTTAAGTACAAGGTTCAGATGAATTTCATTATAACAAAAAATAGAGAAATTCATGTGGTCATTGTGCGCAAGCAAAAACAAATTATAACAAGAAGAAATAAATACACACTGCATTAATTAAATGTCACATTAACAATATAAAGCACATGATCTTAAATCACTTTAAACAAACAAAAAAAGAAACAAAAGATTAAAGGGTTCTGCCCAATTATTATTTCATTATGCATTATTATGAGCTTTATGATCACCTTTATTATTATTGACAAACATCATTGTACAGGAAGTGCTCTGTTCTTTGTATAGGAAACTGTTCAGTACTGCTGGTTCTGGGTACTGTAACAGCAGCAGGGAGAGGTGCGAGAGGAGAGGGGTGTGTTTGAAGGTCTTTATTCTCCATGTTTGAAGGTCTTTATTCTCCATGATTGAAGGCCTTTATTCTCCATGTTTGAAGGTCTTTATTCTCCATGTTTGAAGGCCTTTATTATCCATGTTTGAAGGTCTTTATTCCCCATGTTTGAGGGTCTTTATTTCCCATAAAGCTATGAAATTAACAACAGTGAGCCCCTCCTGGACTGGGACCGGTGCAACGTGAGGGGTACTGTACCGTTCTCACTCAACCTCTTCTACTTTTGGCTTTCAAGAAAATCATCCAAGAGTGAATCTACACAAAACAATCTCAACACAAGAAGAACAGACTCAAATATGTCGGAGTGGTCTTCTGACAGGCGGTGTGGTGGTTAGCACTGTTGCCTCACAGCAAGGCAGTCTGGGTTTGATTCTCGGTCTGGGCTGCTCTGTGTGGAGTTTGCATGTTCTCCCTGTACCTGTGTGGGTTTTCTCCGGGTACTCCGGTTTCCTCCCACAGTCCAAAGACATGCATGTTAGGTTGATTGATCACTCTAAATTGCCCGTATAGGTGTGAGTGTGTGTGTTGGCCATGTGGTGGACTGGTGACCTGCCCATGGTGTACCCTGCCTTTGCCTGGAGATGCTGGGATTGGCTCCAGCCCCCCTGTGACCCCAACTAGCGGGATTAAGCAATTTGGATGGTTTTCAGACAAGTTTTAATAAAAAAACAAGCCAGAAACAAACACAGGACATTCAGTTACATCAAAGAGGCAGTGACATGTATGGTGGTCCGGTTGTCTCATCTGAGCTCTTGTCTGCAAATCCGAGTCCGGCTGAACCAGCTGCCAACGTGGCGTCCACAGCCATGTGATTCTACCAAGTTCACAGGAACAGCACTTTCACTCACTCACTTGAGTCTTCTGTACACTTGTGATCAAGTGAGGCACGACTATTTCTAGGTTTCTATGAGTATCTTCATGGTTTGACCCATTATGGTTCTTTCACTAGAAATTTGAATGATGTATATCCGTTTTTCCTCTGACATTTTTACCTGAGGGGTTTTTGGCAGTCGCCCTTCTCAATAAAACTTGTTTTTGGATATGTCTGCATTAGTCTGCGTTGCAACATGTAGCAGCCATTAGGCAAAATAAACAGTTTCTCTTCTCTGCACTTCGATGTCCCTGCCAGAGATAAGTACAAGATTCAGATGAATTTCATTATAACAAAAAATAGAGAAATTCATGTGGTCATTGTACGCAAGCAAAAACAAATTATAACAAGAAGAAATAAATACACACTGCATTAACTAAATGTCACATTAACAATATAAAGCACATGATCTCAAATCACTTTAAACAAACAAAAAAAAGAAACAAAAGATTAAAGGGTTCTGCCCAATTATTATTTCATTATGCATTATTATGAGCTTTATGATCACCTTTATTATTATTGACAAACATCGTTGTACAGGAAGTGCTCTGTTTTTTGTATAGGAAACTGTTCAGTACTGCTGGTTCTGGGTACTGTAACAGCAGCAGGGAGAGGTGTGAGAGGAGAGGGGTGTGTTTGAAGGTCTTTATTCTCCATGTTTGAAGGCCTTTATTATCCATGTTTGAAGGACTTTATTCCCCATGTTTGAGGGTCTATATTTCCTATAAAGCTATGAAATAAACAACAGTGAGCCCCTCCTGGGGGGTATTCCAGAAAGAAGGTTTAACAAACTCTAAACTTAACCCAGAACTCTGAGTTGTCTTACTCCGATCTGACATACTCAAGAGTTTTCGGTTCCAAAATGGCTGATCGGAGTTAAAGTAATCAGGGTCGCTCAACTCTGAGTAGGTTGACCCAGGCAGAAGCGCATTCACGCGTAACTATAAAAGGCATTCTTAATGGAACGCAGATCAATAGGATTTATCGTGGACTTAAACGCGAAAATCAGCCGAGCATCGTATTTCACACCACTGTAGCTTGAAGTATTAATGACTGCGTATCCAGAATATTTAGATATTATTAAACGTAAATGTAATACTGCGGTAGTTACTAGAGAAAGGCAGTCAGCATGTAAAAAAATGCCAACAGAGTTAATGTGTTAGTGAAAATGATATTTTTATATTTAGCCTAAGGGCGCGATTATTTTATTATATTCTCCACATTTATAATACTGTATTGAGTTTTTAAATATTTTTTAAATTGAACACTTACTAATTCCAGGTCTAATCTGAGTGGTGTGAAACACACATGGCATCAGATAAAAATGAAGTATAAGAATATTGTACAAAGTGGTAGGGCTGTACATAACTATATCTTATTCTTAAAATATATTCTAAAATATATTTATTTACAGGAAAAATTAAATAATGAAACATTACAGTAAATTTGACTGTAATGTATACTACAGGGTGGGTGGTGGTGCATGATTTAATGTGGAAAGCAGTGATTGCAGATGGAGTCTCTGACAACTCCACCATCTCTGGGCAATCATGGCCTGGTGGTTAGGGAGCTGGTCTTGTGACCAGAGGGTCGTGGGTTCGATTCTCAGACCTGAGGTTATGACTGAGGTGCTCCTGAGCAAGGCCCTTAACCCTCAATTGCTCACTTGTATAAAAATGAGATAAAATGTAAGTTGCTCTGGATAAGGGCGTCTGCCAAATGCCATAAATGTAAATGTAAATCTCTGTTGTCACCCACATGCATGTAAGGTTCCTCATCTGTGGGCATGTCAGAGGTGGTAGGCTGTTGCACTTCCTAGATGGTTGCAATGTTGTGTAATACCAAATATGCCATTATTATGTGGCACGCCCTATCAGGGGTTACTCTGAGCCCCTTCAGGCACTGGAACCTGGCCTCGAGGAATCCTAGGGTCATATAAATTCTTGCCCTGGTTTTGCTGTGGGCCTGATTGTAGAGGGACTGTGGTCTAGGTGCAGGATCTGAATAGGGAGTCATAAGGTAGGCCTATAGGACGGGCAGGGATACCCTCTGTCTCCATGAAGGAGGCCGTCATAGTGTCCTATAATCGCACTAGGGTTTGCAATGATTTAACTATTACACTGCATGTGAATAACTAGCATAACTACCTCAGGCCTACTCTGTTCAGATTTGTTGTACAGTGTGGAATCATGCACGGGTCCTGGCCATCTGGCTTCAACATTTGTGATGAGGTGGGAAGCATCACATATGATCTTGATGGGGAGAAATGTCAGTTACAATAGCTACGTTATTTTTGTTACCATTAAAGATAAGTACATTATTCATTAAGGATTATAAAGGTTAGTACCTGTACATTAATGCTATGGATGGATTTTCTGTTTATGTAATCGCCTTCATGTTCTAATGGTGCTGGAATAGGTAGCATATGTAGGTTCCATCAATGCAGCCAATCACTCTAGGAAATCCTTAAAATGTAAATGGAATGAAGTTCGTTATATATAGCTTCTCCTTTGCTTAATTTCTTTATTGTCCGTGTGAATTAAAGACAAACCAACGATGCTGTGAAATTAATCTTTGATGTCCATAACTGGCTTATGCCCAGGAAACACCACAAAACTGGGCACTAGTCGTTTTAATGCCAGACATACTTTTCGGACAGACCGACATACAGTAGCTTTGCTGACAGGTTCCGCATCTCCTACACTATAAAAAAAACTTCCACTAGCAAAAAAATAAAGAGCGATGTATAAAAATCTGGAGAGAATTGAGGGCTGATCCACGATGTGTAATATTTGAAATGTGACGCTTAATAATATTATTGATGTAAGTAATGGATTGTGCTGAAAAACGATAACATTCATTAAAAAATAATCCGAAAATTATAGTAGGCCTATGTCTATTTGGGGTTTTACAAGGCATTCCCGACTAAGAGCTCGGCGAATAAACTGAGCTTCAATATCCACATGATCCTCGAGGAAAGGACACGTCATGATGACGTGTTTGTAATTCATGTTTAGGTTCCAGTTAACCTGCCAGCGAGCAGGTTAGCTTCAGAGCATAAGTTGCTATAGTAACTGACTCAGGATCTCTTTAAGCTTGGTTTCTGGAACGGAAAACCTCGAGTTTCCGTGAATTCTGAGTTAACTTACCCTGTTTTCTCGCTTACCCCGCTTCTTGGAATATCCTCCTGGACTGGGACCGGTGCAGCATGAGGGGTACTGTGTGGTTCTCACTCAACCTCTTCTACTTTTGGCTTTCAAGAAAATCATCCAAGAGTGTTTCAACATAACACAATCTCAACACAAGAAGACTCATATATGTCGGAGTGGTCTTCAGACAAGTTTTAATTAAAAAACAAACCAGAAACAAACACAGGACATTCAGTTACATCAAAGAGGCAGTGACATGTACGGTGGTCCAGTTGTCTTATCTGTGCTCTTGTCTGCAAATCCGAGTCCGGCTGAACCAGCTGCCAACGTGGCGTCCACAGCCATGTGATTCTACCAAGTTCACAGGAACAGCACTTTCACTCACTCACTTGAGTCTTCTGGACACTTGTGATCAAGTGAGGCAGGGCTATTTCTATGTTCGGAGTATCTTCATGGTTTGACCCAAAATGGCTCTTTCACTATAAATTTGAATGATGTATATCCGTTTTTCCTCTGACATTTTTACCTGAGGGGTTTTTGGCAGTCGCCCTTCTCAATAAAACTTGTTTTTGGATATGTCTGCATTCGTCTGCGTTGCAACATGTAACAGCCATCAGGCAAAATAAACAGTTTCTCTTCTCTGCACTTCGATGTCCCTGCCAGAGATAAGTACAAGGTTCAGATGAATTTTATTATAACAAAAAATAGAGAAATTCATGTGGTCATTGTGTGCAAGCAAAAACAAATTATACCAAGAAGAAATAAATACACACTGCATGAACTAAATGTCACATTAACAATATAAAGCACATGATCTCAAATCACTTTAAACAAACAAAAAAAAGAAACAAAAGATTAAAGGGTTCTGCCCAATTATTATTTCATTATGCATTGTTATGAGCTTTATGACCACCTTTATTATTATTGACAAACATCGTTGTACAGGAAGTGCTCTGTTCTTTGTATAGGAAACTGTTCAGTACTGCTGGTTCTGGGTACTGTAACAGCAGGGAGAGGTGCGAGAGGAGAGGGGTGTGTTTGAAGGTCTTTATTCTCCATGTTTGAAGGCCTTTATTCTCCGTATTTGAAGGTCTTTATTCTCCATGTTTGAGGGTCTATATTTCCTATAAAGCTATGAAATAAACAACAGTGAGCCCCTCCTGGGGGGTATTCCAGAAAGAAGGTTTAACAAACTCTAAACTTAACCCAGAACTCTGAGTTGTCTTACTCCGATCTGACATACTCAAGAGTTTTCGGTTCCAAAATGGCTGATCGGAGTTAAAGTAATCAGGGTCGCTCAACTCTGAGTAGGTTGACCCAGGCAGAAGCGCGTTCACGCGTAACTATAAAAGGCATTCTTAATGGAACGCAGATCAATAGGATTTATCGTGGACTTAAACGCGAAAATCAGCCGAGCATCGTATTTCACACCACTGTAGCTTGAAGTATTAATGACTGCGTATCCAGAATATTTAGATATTATTAAACGTAAATGTAATACTGCGGTAGTTACTAGAGAAAGGCAGTCAGCATGTAAAAAAATGCCAACAGAGTTAATGTGTTAGTGAAAATGATATTTTTATATTTAGCCTAAGGGCGCGATTATTTTATTATATTCTCCACATTTATAATACTGTATTGAGTTTTTAAATATTTTTTAAATTGAACACTTACTAATTCCAGGTCTAATCTGAGTGGTGTGAAACACACATGGCATCAGATAAAAATGAAGTATAAGAATATTGTACAAAGTGGTAGGGCTGTACATAACTATATCTTATTCTTAAAATATATTCTAAAATATATTTATTTACAGGAAAAATTAAATAATGAAACATTACAGTAAATTTGACTGTAATGTATACTACAGGGTGGGTGGTGGTGCATGATTTAATGTGGAAAGCAGTGATTGCAGATGGAGTCTCTGACAACTCCACCATCTCTGGGCAATCATGGCCTGGTGGTTAGGGAGCTGGTCTTGTGACCAGAGGGTCGTGGGTTCGATTCTCAGACCTGAGGTTATGACTGAGGTGCTCCTGAGCAAGGCCCTTAACCCTCAATTGCTCACTTGTATAAAAATGAGATAAAATGTAAGTTGCTCTGGATAAGGGCGTCTGCCAAATGCCATAAATGTAAATGTAAATCTCTGTTGTCACCCACATGCATGTAAGGTTCCTCATCTGTGGGCATGTCAGAGGTGGTAGGCTGTTGCACTTCCTAGATGGTTGCAATGTTGTGTAATACCAAATATGCCATTATTATGTGGCACGCCCTATCAGGGGTTACTCTGAGCCCCTTCAGGCACTGGAACCTGGCCTCGAGGAATCCTAGGGTCATATAAATTCTTGCCCTGGTTTTGCTGTGGGCCTGATTGTAGAGGGACTGTGGTCTAGGTGCAGGATCTGAATAGGGAGTCATAAGGTAGGCCTATAGGACGGGCAGGGATACCCTCTGTCTCCATGAAGGAGGCCGTCATAGTGTCCTATAATCGCACTAGGGTTTGCAATGATTTAACTATTACACTGCATGTGAATAACTAGCATAACTACCTCAGGCCTACTCTGTTCAGATTTGTTGTACAGTGTGGAATCATGCACGGGTCCTGGCCATCTGGCTTCAACATTTGTGATGAGGTGGGAAGCATCACATATGATCTTGATGGGGAGAAATGTCAGTTACAATAGCTACGTTATTTTTGTTACCATTAAAGATAAGTACATTATTCATTAAGGATTATAAAGGTTAGTACCTGTACATTAATGCTATGGATGGATTTTCTGTTTATGTAATCGCCTTCATGTTCTAATGGTGCTGGAATAGGTAGCATATGTAGGTTCCATCAATGCAGCCAATCACTCTAGGAAATCCTTAAAATGTAAATGGAATGAAGTTCGTTATATATAGCTTCTCCTTTGCTTAATTTCTTTATTGTCCGTGTGAATTAAAGACAAACCAACGATGCTGTGAAATTAATCTTTGATGTCCATAACTGGCTTATGCCCAGGAAACACCACAAAACTGGGCACTAGTCGTTTTAATGCCAGACATACTTTTCGGACAGACCGACATACAGTAGCTTTGCTGACAGGTTCCGCATCTCCTACACTATAAAAAAAACTTCCACTAGCAAAAAAATAAAGAGCGATGTATAAAAATCTGGAGAGAATTGAGGGCTGATCCACGATGTGTAATATTTGAAATGTGACGCTTAATAATATTATTGATGTAAGTAATGGATTGTGCTGAAAAACGATAACATTCATTAAAAAATAATCCGAAAATTATAGTAGGCCTATGTCTATTTGGGGTTTTACAAGGCATTCCCGACTAAGAGCTCGGCGAATAAACTGAGCTTCAATATCCACATGATCCTCGAGGAAAGGACACGTCATGATGACGTGTTTGTAATTCATGTTTAGGTTCCAGTTAACCTGCCAGCGAGCAGGTTAGCTTCAGAGCATAAGTTGCTATAGTAACTGACTCAGGATCTCTTTAAGCTTGGTTTCTGGAACGGAAAACCTCGAGTTTCCGTGAATTCTGAGTTAACTTACCCTGTTTTCTCGCTTACCCCGCTTCTTGGAATATCCTCCTGGACTGGGACCGGTGCAGCATGAGGGGTACTGTGTGGTTCTCACTCAACCTCTTCTACTTTTGGCTTTCAAGAAAATCATCCAAGAGTGTTTCAACATAACACAATCTCAACACAAGAAGACTCATATATGTCGGAGTGGTCTTCAGACAAGTTTTAATTAAAAAACAAACCAGAAACAAACACAGGACATTCAGTTACATCAAAGAGGCAGTGACATGTACGGTGGTCCAGTTGTCTTATCTGTGCTCTTGTCTGCAAATCCGAGTCCGGCTGAACCAGCTGCCAACGTGGCGTCCACAGCCATGTGATTCTACCAAGTTCACAGGAACAGCACTTTCACTCACTCACTTGAGTCTTCTGGACACTTGTGATCAAGTGAGGCAGGGCTATTTCTATGTTCGGAGTATCTTCATGGTTTGACCCAAAATGGCTCTTTCACTATAAATTTGAATGATGTATATCCGTTTTTCCTCTGACATTTTTACCTGAGGGTTTTTTGGCAGTCGCCCTTCTCAATAAAACTTGTTTTTGGATATGTCTGCATTCGTCTGCGTTGCAACATGTAACAGCCATCAGGCAAAATAAACAGTTTCTCTTCTCTGCACTTCGATGTCCCTGCCAGAGATAAGTACAAGGTTCAGATGAATTTTATTATAACAAAAAATAGAGAAATTCATGTGGTCATTGTGTGCAAGCAAAAACAAATTATACCAAGAAGAAATAAATACACACTGCATGAACTAAATGTCACATTAACAATATAAAGCACATGATCTCAAATCACTTTAAACAAACAAAAAAAAGAAACAAAAGATTAAAGGGTTCTGCCCAATTATTATTTCATTATGCATTGTTATGAGCTTTATGACCACCTTTATTATTATTGACAAACATCGTTGTACAGGAAGTGCTCTGTTCTTTGTATAGGAAACTGTTCAGTACTGCTGGTTCTGGGTACTGTAACAGCAGGGAGAGGTGCGAGAGGAGAGGGGTGTGTTTGAAGGTCTTTATTCTCCATGTTTGAAGGCCTTTATTCTCCGTATTTGAAGGTCTTTATTCTCCATGTTTGAGGGTCTATATTTCCTATAAAGCTATGAAATAAACAACAGTGAGCCCCTCCTGGGGGGTATTCCAGAAAGAAGGTTTAACAAACTCTAAACTTAACCCAGAACTCTGAGTTGTCTTACTCCGATCTGACATACTCAAGAGTTTTCGGTTCCAAAATGGCTGATCGGAGTTAAAGTAATCAGGGTCGCTCAACTCTGAGTAGGTTGACCCAGGCAGAAGCGCGTTCACGCGTAACTATAAAAGGCATTCTTAATGGAACGCAGATCAATAGGATTTATCGTGGACTTAAACGCGAAAATCAGCCGAGCATCGTATTTCACACCACTGTAGCTTGAAGTATTAATGACTGCGTATCCAGAATATTTAGATATTATTAAACGTAAATGTAATACTGCGGTAGTTACTAGAGAAAGGCAGTCAGCATGTAAAAAAATGCCAACAGAGTTAATGTGTTAGTGAAAATGATATTTTTATATTTAGCCTAAGGGCGCGATTATTTTATTATATTCTCCACATTTATAATACTGTATTGAGTTTTTAAATATTTTTTAAATTGAACACTTACTAATTCCAGGTCTAATCTGAGTGGTGTGAAACACACATGGCATCAGATAAAAATGAAGTATAAGAATATTGTACAAAGTGGTAGGGCTGTACATAACTATATCTTATTCTTAAAATATATTCTAAAATATATTTATTTACAGGAAAAATTAAATAATGAAACATTACAGTAAATTTGACTGTAATGTATACTACAGGGTGGGTGGTGGTGCATGATTTAATGTGGAAAGCAGTGATTGCAGATGGAGTCTCTGACAACTCCACCATCTCTGGGCAATCATGGCCTGGTGGTTAGGGAGCTGGTCTTGTGACCAGAGGGTCGTGGGTTCGATTCTCAGACCTGAGGTTATGACTGAGGTGCTCCTGAGCAAGGCCCTTAACCCTCAATTGCTCACTTGTATAAAAATGAGATAAAATGTAAGTTGCTCTGGATAAGGGCGTCTGCCAAATGCCATAAATGTAAATGTAAATCTCTGTTGTCACCCACATGCATGTAAGGTTCCTCATCTGTGGGCATGTCAGAGGTGGTAGGCTGTTGCACTTCCTAGATGGTTGCAATGTTGTGTAATACCAAATATGCCATTATTATGTGGCACGCCCTATCAGGGGTTACTCTGAGCCCCTTCAGGCACTGGAACCTGGCCTCGAGGAATCCTAGGGTCATATAAATTCTTGCCCTGGTTTTGCTGTGGGCCTGATTGTAGAGGGACTGTGGTCTAGGTGCAGGATCTGAATAGGGAGTCATAAGGTAGGCCTATAGGACGGGCAGGGATACCCTCTGTCTCCATGAAGGAGGCCGTCATAGTGTCCTATAATCGCACTAGGGTTTGCAATGATTTAACTATTACACTGCATGTGAATAACTAGCATAACTACCTCAGGCCTACTCTGTTCAGATTTGTTGTACAGTGTGGAATCATGCACGGGTCCTGGCCATCTGGCTTCAACATTTGTGATGAGGTGGGAAGCATCACATATGATCTTGATGGGGAGAAATGTCAGTTACAATAGCTACGTTATTTTTGTTACCATTAAAGATAAGTACATTATTCATTAAGGATTATAAAGGTTAGTACCTGTACATTAATGCTATGGATGGATTTTCTGTTTATGTAATCGCCTTCATGTTCTAATGGTGCTGGAATAGGTAGCATATGTAGGTTCCATCAATGCAGCCAATCACTCTAGGAAATCCTTAAAATGTAAATGGAATGAAGTTCGTTATATATAGCTTCTCCTTTGCTTAATTTCTTTATTGTCCGTGTGAATTAAAGACAAACCAACGATGCTGTGAAATTAATCTTTGATGTCCATAACTGGCTTATGCCCAGGAAACACCACAAAACTGGGCACTAGTCGTTTTAATGCCAGACATACTTTTCGGACAGACCGACATACAGTAGCTTTGCTGACAGGTTCCGCATCTCCTACACTATAAAAAAAACTTCCACTAGCAAAAAAATAAAGAGCGATGTATAAAAATCTGGAGAGAATTGAGGGCTGATCCACGATGTGTAATATTTGAAATGTGACGCTTAATAATATTATTGATGTAAGTAATGGATTGTGCTGAAAAACGATAACATTCATTAAAAAATAATCCGAAAATTATAGTAGGCCTATGTCTATTTGGGGTTTTACAAGGCATTCCCGACTAAGAGCTCGGCGAATAAACTGAGCTTCAATATCCACATGATCCTCGAGGAAAGGACACGTCATGATGACGTGTTTGTAATTCATGTTTAGGTTCCAGTTAACCTGCCAGCGAGCAGGTTAGCTTCAGAGCATAAGTTGCTATAGTAACTGACTCAGGATCTCTTTAAGCTTGGTTTCTGGAACGGAAAACCTCGAGTTTCCGTGAATTCTGAGTTAACTTACCCTGTTTTCTCGCTTACCCCGCTTCTTGGAATATCCTCCTGGACTGGGACCGGTGCAGCATGAGGGGTACTGTGTGGTTCTCACTCAACCTCTTCTACTTTTGGCTTTCAAGAAAATCATCCAAGAGTGTTTCAACATAACACAATCTCAACACAAGAAGACTCATATATGTCGGAGTGGTCTTCAGACAAGTTTTAATTAAAAAACAAACCAGAAACAAACACAGGACATTCAGTTACATCAAAGAGGCAGTGACATGTACGGTGGTCCAGTTGTCTTATCTGTGCTCTTGTCTGCAAATCCGAGTCCGGCTGAACCAGCTGCCAACGTGGCGTCCACAGCCATGTGATTCTACCAAGTTCACAGGAACAGCACTTTCACTCACTCACTTGAGTCTTCTGGACACTTGTGATCAAGTGAGGCAGGGCTATTTCTATGTTCGGAGTATCTTCATGGTTTGACCCAAAATGGCTCTTTCACTATAAATTTGAATGATGTATATCCGTTTTTCCTCTGACATTTTTACCTGAGGGTTTTTTGGCAGTCGCCCTTCTCAATAAAACTTGTTTTTGGATATGTCTGCATTCGTCTGCGTTGCAACATGTAACAGCCATCAGGCAAAATAAACAGTTTCTCTTCTCTGCACTTCGATGTCCCTGCCAGAGATAAGTACAAGGTTCAGATGAATTTTATTATAACAAAAAATAGAGAAATTCATGTGGTCATTGTGTGCAAGCAAAAACAAATTATACCAAGAAGAAATAAATACACACTGCATGAACTAAATGTCACATTAACAATATAAAGCACATGATCTCAAATCACTTTAAACAAACAAAAAAAAGAAACAAAAGATTAAAGGGTTCTGCCCAATTATTATTTCATTATGCATTGTTATGAGCTTTATGACCACCTTTATTATTATTGACAAACATCGTTGTACAGGAAGTGCTCTGTTCTTTGTATAGGAAACTGTTCAGTACTGCTGGTTCTGGGTACTGTAACAGCAGGGAGAGGTGCGAGAGGAGAGGGGTGTGTTTGAAGGTCTTTATTCTCCATGTTTGAAGGCCTTTATTCTCCGTATTTGAAGGTCTTTATTCTCCATGTTTGAGGGTCTATATTTCCTATAAAGCTATGAAATAAACAACAGTGAGCCCCTCCTGGGGGGTATTCCAGAAAGAAGGTTTAACAAACTCTAAACTTAACCCAGAACTCTGAGTTGTCTTACTCCGATCTGACATACTCAAGAGTTTTCGGTTCCAAAATGGCTGATCGGAGTTAAAGTAATCAGGGTCGCTCAACTCTGAGTAGGTTGACCCAGGCAGAAGCGCGTTCACGCGTAACTATAAAAGGCATTCTTAATGGAACGCAGATCAATAGGATTTATCGTGGACTTAAACGCGAAAATCAGCCGAGCATCGTATTTCACACCACTGTAGCTTGAAGTATTAATGACTGCGTATCCAGAATATTTAGATATTATTAAACGTAAATGTAATACTGCGGTAGTTACTAGAGAAAGGCAGTCAGCATGTAAAAAAATGCCAACAGAGTTAATGTGTTAGTGAAAATGATATTTTTATATTTAGCCTAAGGGCGCGATTATTTTATTATATTCTCCACATTTATAATACTGTATTGAGTTTTTAAATATTTTTTAAATTGAACACTTACTAATTCCAGGTCTAATCTGAGTGGTGTGAAACACACATGGCATCAGATAAAAATGAAGTATAAGAATATTGTACAAAGTGGTAGGGCTGTACATAACTATATCTTATTCTTAAAATATATTCTAAAATATATTTATTTACAGGAAAAATTAAATAATGAAACATTACAGTAAATTTGACTGTAATGTATACTACAGGGTGGGTGGTGGTGCATGATTTAATGTGGAAAGCAGTGATTGCAGATGGAGTCTCTGACAACTCCACCATCTCTGGGCAATCATGGCCTGGTGGTTAGGGAGCTGGTCTTGTGACCAGAGGGTCGTGGGTTCGATTCTCAGACCTGAGGTTATGACTGAGGTGCTCCTGAGCAAGGCCCTTAACCCTCAATTGCTCACTTGTATAAAAATGAGATAAAATGTAAGTTGCTCTGGATAAGGGCGTCTGCCAAATGCCATAAATGTAAATGTAAATCTCTGTTGTCACCCACATGCATGTAAGGTTCCTCATCTGTGGGCATGTCAGAGGTGGTAGGCTGTTGCACTTCCTAGATGGTTGCAATGTTGTGTAATACCAAATATGCCATTATTATGTGGCACGCCCTATCAGGGGTTACTCTGAGCCCCTTCAGGCACTGGAACCTGGCCTCGAGGAATCCTAGGGTCATATAAATTCTTGCCCTGGTTTTGCTGTGGGCCTGATTGTAGAGGGACTGTGGTCTAGGTGCAGGATCTGAATAGGGAGTCATAAGGTAGGCCTATAGGACGGGCAGGGATACCCTCTGTCTCCATGAAGGAGGCCGTCATAGTGTCCTATAATCGCACTAGGGTTTGCAATGATTTAACTATTACACTGCATGTGAATAACTAGCATAACTACCTCAGGCCTACTCTGTTCAGATTTGTTGTACAGTGTGGAATCATGCACGGGTCCTGGCCATCTGGCTTCAACATTTGTGATGAGGTGGGAAGCATCACATGATCTTGATGGGGAGAAATGTCAGTTACAATAGCTACGTTATTTTTGTTACCATTAAAGATAAGTACATTATTCATTAAGGATTATAAAGGTTAGTACCTGTACATTAATGCTATGGATGGATTTTCTGTTTATGTAATCGCCTTCATGTTCTAATGGTGCTGGAATAGGTAGCATATGTAGGTTCCATCAATGCAGCCAATCACTCTAGGAAATCCTTAAAATGTAAATGGAATGAAGTTCGTTATATATAGCTTCTCCTTTGCTTAATTTCTTTATTGTCCGTGTGAATTAAAGACAAACCAACGATGCTGTGAAATTAATCTTTGATGTCCATAACTGGCTTATGCCCAGGAAACACCACAAAACTGGGCACTAGTCGTTTTAATGCCAGACATACTTTTCGGACAGACCGACATACAGTAGCTTTGCTGACAGGTTCCGCATCTCCTACACTATAAAAAAAACTTCCACTAGCAAAAAAATAAAGAGCGATGTATAAAAATCTGGAGAGAATTGAGGGCTGATCCACGATGTGTAATATTTGAAATGTGACGCTTAATAATATTATTGATGTAAGTAATGGATTGTGCTGAAAAACGATAACATTCATTAAAAAATAATCCGAAAATTATAGTAGGCCTATGTCTATTTGGGGTTTTACAAGGCATTCCCGACTAAGAGCTCGGCGAATAAACTGAGCTTCAATATCCACATGATCCTCGAGGAAAGGACACGTCATGATGACGTGTTTGTAATTCATGTTTAGGTTCCAGTTAACCTGCCAGCGAGCAGGTTAGCTTCAGAGCATAAGTTGCTATAGTAACTGACTCAGGATCTCTTTAAGCTTGGTTTCTGGAACGGAAAACCTCGAGTTTCCGTGAATTCTGAGTTAACTTACCCTGTTTTCTCGCTTACCCCGCTTCTTGGAATATCCTCCTGGACTGGGACCGGTGCAGCATGAGGGGTACTGTGTGGTTCTCACTCAACCTCTTCTACTTTTGGCTTTCAAGAAAATCATCCAAGAGTGTTTCAACATAACACAATCTCAACACAAGAAGACTCATATATGTCGGAGTGGTCTTCAGACAAGTTTTAATTAAAAAACAAACCAGAAACAAACACAGGACATTCAGTTACATCAAAGAGGCAGTGACATGTACGGTGGTCCAGTTGTCTTATCTGTGCTCTTGTCTGCAAATCCGAGTCCGGCTGAACCAGCTGCCAACGTGGCGTCCACAGCCATGTGATTCTACCAAGTTCACAGGAACAGCACTTTCACTCACTCACTTGAGTCTTCTGGACACTTGTGATCAAGTGAGGCAGGGCTATTTCTATGTTCGGAGTATCTTCATGGTTTGACCCAAAATGGCTCTTTCACTATAAATTTGAATGATGTATATCCGTTTTTCCTCTGACATTTTTACCTGAGGGGTTTTTGGCAGTCGCCCTTCTCAATAAAACTTGTTTTTGGATATGTCTGCATTCGTCTGCGTTGCAACATGTAACAGCCATCAGGCAAAATAAACAGTTTCTCTTCTCTGCACTTCGATGTCCCTGCCAGAGATAAGTACAAGGTTCAGATGAATTTTATTATAACAAAAAATAGAGAAATTCATGTGGTCATTGTGTGCAAGCAAAAACAAATTATACCAAGAAGAAATAAATACACACTGCATGAACTAAATGTCACATTAACAATATAAAGCACATGATCTCAAATCACTTTAAACAAACAAAAAAAAGAAACAAAAGATTAAAGGGTTCTGCCCAATTATTATTTCATTATGCATTGTTATGAGCTTTATGACCACCTTTATTATTATTGACAAACATCGTTGTACAGGAAGTGCTCTGTTCTTTGTATAGGAAACTGTTCAGTACTGCTGGTTCTGGGTACTGTAACAGCAGGGAGAGGTGCGAGAGGAGAGGGGTGTGTTTGAAGGTCTTTATTCTCCATGTTTGAAGGCCTTTATTCTCCGTATTTGAAGGTCTTTATTCTCCATGTTTGAGGGTCTATATTTCCTATAAAGCTATGAAATAAACAACAGTGAGCCCCTCCTGGGGGGTATTCCAGAAAGAAGGTTTAACAAACTCTAAACTTAACCCAGAACTCTGAGTTGTCTTACTCCGATCTGACATACTCAAGAGTTTTCGGTTCCAAAATGGCTGATCGGAGTTAAAGTAATCAGGGTCGCTCAACTCTGAGTAGGTTGACCCAGGCAGAAGCGCGTTCACGCGTAACTATAAAAGGCATTCTTAATGGAACGCAGATCAATAGGATTTATCGTGGACTTAAACGCGAAAATCAGCCGAGCATCGTATTTCACACCACTGTAGCTTGAAGTATTAATGACTGCGTATCCAGAATATTTAGATATTATTAAACGTAAATGTAATACTGCGGTAGTTACTAGAGAAAGGCAGTCAGCATGTAAAAAAATGCCAACAGAGTTAATGTGTTAGTGAAAATGATATTTTTATATTTAGCCTAAGGGCGCGATTATTTTATTATATTCTCCACATTTATAATACTGTATTGAGTTTTTAAATATTTTTTAAATTGAACACTTACTAATTCCAGGTCTAATCTGAGTGGTGTGAAACACACATGGCATCAGATAAAAATGAAGTATAAGAATATTGTACAAAGTGGTAGGGCTGTACATAACTATATCTTATTCTTAAAATATATTCTAAAATATATTTATTTACAGGAAAAATTAAATAATGAAACATTACAGTAAATTTGACTGTAATGTATACTACAGGGTGGGTGGTGGTGCATGATTTAATGTGGAAAGCAGTGATTGCAGATGGAGTCTCTGACAACTCCACCATCTCTGGGCAATCATGGCCTGGTGGTTAGGGAGCTGGTCTTGTGACCAGAGGGTCGTGGGTTCGATTCTCAGACCTGAGGTTATGACTGAGGTGCTCCTGAGCAAGGCCCTTAACCCTCAATTGCTCACTTGTATAAAAATGAGATAAAATGTAAGTTGCTCTGGATAAGGGCGTCTGCCAAATGCCATAAATGTAAATGTAAATCTCTGTTGTCACCCACATGCATGTAAGGTTCCTCATCTGTGGGCATGTCAGAGGTGGTAGGCTGTTGCACTTCCTAGATGGTTGCAATGTTGTGTAATACCAAATATGCCATTATTATGTGGCACGCCCTATCAGGGGTTACTCTGAGCCCCTTCAGGCACTGGAACCTGGCCTCGAGGAATCCTAGGGTCATATAAATTCTTGCCCTGGTTTTGCTGTGGGCCTGATTGTAGAGGGACTGTGGTCTAGGTGCAGGATCTGAATAGGGAGTCATAAGGTAGGCCTATAGGACGGGCAGGGATACCCTCTGTCTCCATGAAGGAGGCCGTCATAGTGTCCTATAATCGCACTAGGGTTTGCAATGATTTAACTATTACACTGCATGTGAATAACTAGCATAACTACCTCAGGCCTACTCTGTTCAGATTTGTTGTACAGTGTGGAATCATGCACGGGTCCTGGCCATCTGGCTTCAACATTTGTGATGAGGTGGGAAGCATCACATATGATCTTGATGGGGAGAAATGTCAGTTACAATAGCTACGTTATTTTTGTTACCATTAAAGATAAGTACATTATTCATTAAGGATTATAAAGGTTAGTACCTGTACATTAATGCTATGGATGGATTTTCTGTTTATGTAATCGCCTTCATGTTCTAATGGTGCTGGAATAGGTAGCATATGTAGGTTCCATCAATGCAGCCAATCACTCTAGGAAATCCTTAAAATGTAAATGGAATGAAGTTCGTTATATATAGCTTCTCCTTTGCTTAATTTCTTTATTGTCCGTGTGAATTAAAGACAAACCAACGATGCTGTGAAATTAATCTTTGATGTCCATAACTGGCTTATGCCCAGGAAACACCACAAAACTGGGCACTAGTCGTTTTAATGCCAGACATACTTTTCGGACAGACCGACATACAGTAGCTTTGCTGACAGGTTCCGCATCTCCTACACTATAAAAAAAACTTCCACTAGCAAAAAAATAAAGAGCGATGTATAAAAATCTGGAGAGAATTGAGGGCTGATCCACGATGTGTAATATTTGAAATGTGACGCTTAATAATATTATTGATGTAAGTAATGGATTGTGCTGAAAAACGATAACATTCATTAAAAAATAATCCGAAAATTATAGTAGGCCTATGTCTATTTGGGGTTTTACAAGGCATTCCCGACTAAGAGCTCGGCGAATAAACTGAGCTTCAATATCCACATGATCCTCGAGGAAAGGACACGTCATGATGACGTGTTTGTAATTCATGTTTAGGTTCCAGTTAACCTGCCAGCGAGCAGGTTAGCTTCAGAGCATAAGTTGCTATAGTAACTGACTCAGGATCTCTTTAAGCTTGGTTTCTGGAACGGAAAACCTCGAGTTTCCGTGAATTCTGAGTTAACTTACCCTGTTTTCTCGCTTACCCCGCTTCTTGGAATATCCTCCTGGACTGGGACCGGTGCAGCATGAGGGGTACTGTGTGGTTCTCACTCAACCTCTTCTACTTTTGGCTTTCAAGAAAATCATCCAAGAGTGTTTCAACATAACACAATCTCAACACAAGAAGACTCATATATGTCGGAGTGGTCTTCAGACAAGTTTTAATTAAAAAACAAACCAGAAACAAACACAGGACATTCAGTTACATCAAAGAGGCAGTGACATGTACGGTGGTCCAGTTGTCTTATCTGTGCTCTTGTCTGCAAATCCGAGTCCGGCTGAACCAGCTGCCAACGTGGCGTCCACAGCCATGTGATTCTACCAAGTTCACAGGAACAGCACTTTCACTCACTCACTTGAGTCTTCTGGACACTTGTGATCAAGTGAGGCAGGGCTATTTCTATGTTCGGAGTATCTTCATGGTTTGACCCAAAATGGCTCTTTCACTATAAATTTGAATGATGTATATCCGTTTTTCCTCTGACATTTTTACCTGAGGGTTTTTTGGCAGTCGCCCTTCTCAATAAAACTTGTTTTTGGATATGTCTGCATTCGTCTGCGTTGCAACATGTAACAGCCATCAGGCAAAATAAACAGTTTCTCTTCTCTGCACTTCGATGTCCCTGCCAGAGATAAGTACAAGGTTCAGATGAATTTTATTATAACAAAAAATAGAGAAATTCATGTGGTCATTGTGTGCAAGCAAAAACAAATTATACCAAGAAGAAATAAATACACACTGCATGAACTAAATGTCACATTAACAATATAAAGCACATGATCTCAAATCACTTTAAACAAACAAAAAAAAGAAACAAAAGATTAAAGGGTTCTGCCCAATTATTATTTCATTATGCATTGTTATGAGCTTTATGACCACCTTTATTATTATTGACAAACATCGTTGTACAGGAAGTGCTCTGTTCTTTGTATAGGAAACTGTTCAGTACTGCTGGTTCTGGGTACTGTAACAGCAGGGAGAGGTGCGAGAGGAGAGGGGTGTGTTTGAAGGTCTTTATTCTCCATGTTTGAAGGCCTTTATTCTCCGTATTTGAAGGTCTTTATTCTCCATGTTTGAGGGTCTATATTTCCTATAAAGCTATGAAATAAACAACAGTGAGCCCCTCCTGGGGGGTATTCCAGAAAGAAGGTTTAACAAACTCTAAACTTAACCCAGAACTCTGAGTTGTCTTACTCCGATCTGACATACTCAAGAGTTTTCGGTTCCAAAATGGCTGATCGGAGTTAAAGTAATCAGGGTCGCTCAACTCTGAGTAGGTTGACCCAGGCAGAAGCGCGTTCACGCGTAACTATAAAAGGCATTCTTAATGGAACGCAGATCAATAGGATTTATCGTGGACTTAAACGCGAAAATCAGCCGAGCATCGTATTTCACACCACTGTAGCTTGAAGTATTAATGACTGCGTATCCAGAATATTTAGATATTATTAAACGTAAATGTAATACTGCGGTAGTTACTAGAGAAAGGCAGTCAGCATGTAAAAAAATGCCAACAGAGTTAATGTGTTAGTGAAAATGATATTTTTATATTTAGCCTAAGGGCGCGATTATTTTATTATATTCTCCACATTTATAATACTGTATTGAGTTTTTAAATATTTTTTAAATTGAACACTTACTAATTCCAGGTCTAATCTGAGTGGTGTGAAACACACATGGCATCAGATAAAAATGAAGTATAAGAATATTGTACAAAGTGGTAGGGCTGTACATAACTATATCTTATTCTTAAAATATATTCTAAAATATATTTATTTACAGGAAAAATTAAATAATGAAACATTACAGTAAATTTGACTGTAATGTATACTACAGGGTGGGTGGTGGTGCATGATTTAATGTGGAAAGCAGTGATTGCAGATGGAGTCTCTGACAACTCCACCATCTCTGGGCAATCATGGCCTGGTGGTTAGGGAGCTGGTCTTGTGACCAGAGGGTCGTGGGTTCGATTCTCAGACCTGAGGTTATGACTGAGGTGCTCCTGAGCAAGGCCCTTAACCCTCAATTGCTCACTTGTATAAAAATGAGATAAAATGTAAGTTGCTCTGGATAAGGGCGTCTGCCAAATGCCATAAATGTAAATGTAAATCTCTGTTGTCACCCACATGCATGTAAGGTTCCTCATCTGTGGGCATGTCAGAGGTGGTAGGCTGTTGCACTTCCTAGATGGTTGCAATGTTGTGTAATACCAAATATGCCATTATTATGTGGCACGCCCTATCAGGGGTTACTCTGAGCCCCTTCAGGCACTGGAACCTGGCCTCGAGGAATCCTAGGGTCATATAAATTCTTGCCCTGGTTTTGCTGTGGGCCTGATTGTAGAGGGACTGTGGTCTAGGTGCAGGATCTGAATAGGGAGTCATAAGGTAGGCCTATAGGACGGGCAGGGATACCCTCTGTCTCCATGAAGGAGGACATCATAGTGTCCTATAATCGCACTAGGGTTTGCAATGATTTAACTATTACACTGCATGTGAATAACTAGCATAACTACCTCAGGCCTACTCTGTTCAGATTTGTTGTACAGTGTGGAATCATGCACGGGTCCTGGCCATCTGGCTTCAACATTTGTGATGAGGTGGGAAGCATCACATATGATCTTGATGGGGAGAAATGTCAGTTACAATAGCTACGTTATTTTTGTTACCATTAAAGATAAGTACATTATTCATTAAGGATTATAAAGGTTAGTACCTGTACATTAATGCTATGGATGGATTTTCTGTTTATGTAATCGCCTTCATGTTCTAATGGTGCTGGAATAGGTAGCATATGTAGGTTCCATCAATGCAGCCAATCACTCTAGGAAATCCTTAAAATGTAAATGGAATGAAGTTCGTTATATATAGCTTCTCCTTTGCTTAATTTCTTTATTGTCCGTGTGAATTAAAGACAAACCAACGATGCTGTGAAATTAATCTTTGATGTCCATAACTGGCTTATGCCCAGGAAACACCACAAAACTGGGCACTAGTCGTTTTAATGCCAGACATACTTTTCGGACAGACCGACATACAGTAGCTTTGCTGACAGGTTCCGCATCTCCTACACTATAAAAAAAACTTCCACTAGCAAAAAAATAAAGAGCGATGTATAAAAATCTGGAGAGAATTGAGGGCTGATCCACGATGTGTAATATTTGAAATGTGACGCTTAATAATATTATTGATGTAAGTAATGGATTGTGCTGAAAAACGATAACATTCATTAAAAAATAATCCGAAAATTATAGTAGGCCTATGTCTATTTGGGGTTTTACAAGGCATTCCCGACTAAGAGCTCGGCGAATAAACTGAGCTTCAATATCCACATGATCCTCGAGGAAAGGACACGTCATGATGACGTGTTTGTAATTCATGTTTAGGTTCCAGTTAACCTGCCAGCGAGCAGGTTAGCTTCAGAGCATAAGTTGCTATAGTAACTGACTCAGGATCTCTTTAAGCTTGGTTTCTGGAACGGAAAACCTCGAGTTTCCGTGAATTCTGAGTTAACTTACCCTGTTTTCTCGCTTACCCTGCTTCTTGGAATATCCTCCTGGACTGGGACCGGTGCAGCATGAGGGGTACTGTGTGGTTCTCACTCAACCTCTTCTACTTTTGGCTTTCAAGAAAATCATCCAAGAGTGTTTCAACATAACACAATCTCAACACAAGAAGACTCATATATGTCGGAGTGGTCTTCAGACAAGTTTTAATTAAAAAACAAACCAGAAACAAACACAGGACATTCAGTTACATCAAAGAGGCAGTGACATGTACGGTGGTCCAGTTGTCTTATCTGTGCTCTTGTCTGCAAATCCGAGTCCGGCTGAACCAGCTGCCAACGTGGCGTCCACAGCCATGTGATTCTACCAAGTTCACAGGAACAGCACTTTCACTCACTCACTTGAGTCTTCTGGACACTTGTGATCAAGTGAGGCAGGGCTATTTCTATGTTCGGAGTATCTTCATGGTTTGACCCAAAATGGCTCTTTCACTAGAAATTTGAATGATGTATATCCGTTTATCCTCTGACATTTTTACCTGAGGGGTTTTTGGCAGTCGCCCTTCTCAATAAAACTTGTTTTTGGATATGTCTGCATTCGTCTGCGTTGCAACATGTAGCAGCCAACAGGCAAAATAAACAATTTCTCTTCTCCGAACTTCGATGTCCCTGCCAGAGATAAGTACAAGGTTCAGATGAATTTCATTATAACAAAAAATAGAGAAATTCATGTGGTCATTGTGTGCAAGCAAAAACAAATTATAACAAGAAGAAATAAATACACACTGCATTAACTAAATGTCACATTAACAATATAAAGCACATGATCTCAAATCACTTTAAACAAACAAAAAAAAAAAGAAACATAAAATTAAAGGGTTCTGCCCAATTATTATTTCATTATGCATTATTATGAGCTTTATGATCACCTTTATTAAACATCGTTGTACAGGAAGTGCTCTGTTCTTTGTATAGGAAACTGTTCAGTACTGCTGGTTCTGGGTACTGTAACAGCAGGGAGAGGTGCGAGAGGAGAGGGGTGTGTTTGAAGGTCTTTATTCTACATGTTTGAAGGTCTTTATTCTCCATGTTTGAAGGCCTTTATTATCCATGTTTGAAGGTCTTTATTCCCCATGTTTGAAGGTCTTTATTTCCCATAAAGCTATGAAATAAACAACAGCGAGCCCCTCCTGGACTGGGACCGGTGCAGCGTGAGGGGTACTGTGCCGTTCTCACTCAACCTCTTCTACTTTTGGCTTTCAAGAAAATCATCCAAGAGTGTTTCAACATAACACAATCTCAACACAAGAAGACTCATATATGTCGGAGTGGTCTTCAGACAAGTTTTAATAAAAAACAAGCCAGAAACAAACACAGGACATTCAGTTACATCAAAGAGTCAGTGACATGTATGGTGGTCCGGTTGTCTCATCTGAGCTCTTGTCTGCAAATCTGAGTCCGGCTGAACCAGCTGCCAACGTGGCGTCCACAGCCATGTGATTCTACCAAGTTCACAGGAACAGCACTTTTACTCACTCACTTGAGTCTTCTGGACACTTGTGATCAAGTGAGGCAGGACTATTTCTATGTTCGGAGTATCTTCATGGTTTGACCCAATATGGTTCTTTCACTATAAATTTGAATGATGTATATCCGTTTTTCATCTGACATTTTTACCTGAGGAGTTTTTGGCAGTCGCCCTTCTCAATAAAACTTGTTTTTGGATACGTCTGCATTAGTCTGCGGTGCAACATGTACCAACCAGGGGCGGACTGGCATACATTACCATCCCCGGTGGGCAGATGGGTTAGTGCCAGTGGCGTGCACACATAGACATCAGGTGCCCTCCATCATTGGAGAACAACTTTGTTTTAATATCAAATAATAGATCAAATAATAACAATTCGTTATGACAGTGATGACAATTATTGGGGTTAGGTGGACCATGAGAGGATAGAATATAGAAAGAAAAGAAGGGAGAGAGAGAAAAGGGAAAAGACAGAAGGGCGGGGGAAAGAAAACAACATACATACATATATACAAATATATACATATATACACACGCATATATATATATAAAAAAAAAGATATAAAACCAACCAGCTCAAATGACCACTGCAAAGTAGAGCAGAATTATACCCAAGACATACAGCACAAATGACTGTGATGTATATGTATGTATGAATGTGTGTTTATGTGCAACACAAAAGTGCAACATAGGATAAATGTACAGAATGTACTTACCAGCAAGGGTAGAGAGCTGCGACAACATTCCCCCAGAGGCCAGAGTTAGGCAGAGAAAGACCCGGGAATCCCACCCGCCCGCGGCCCCTCCAGGAGCTGTGGAGTCCCAGGGCCGCACTTCCCAGTGACCCCCGCACGCCCGCCCCAGCAGGCGGGAAAGGGAGACCCCGGACAGCGCCCCCACAGCCAAGGAGTGCAGGTCCAGGGGAACCAGAGGAAACAGAGCCCCCCCCGCCATGGGCCAGTAGCAAAGCCCCAGCGCCACGCGCCCCCGGGAACCACCCCCTACCCGGCAGGGCCCCCCTCCCGCCGAGGAGCCCCGAGCCGCCCGGGACCACAACCGCCCAGGGGCCAACCGCCCCCACGCCGGAGCACCAATCCAGGCCCCGGAATCCCAAGGCCCCCCTTCTGGAGTGGAGCAGTAATCACAGGGGAGCAGCCGGGAGAGGACCGGGCACAATAAGCCCCAGACCCAGAACCAACCGTCCCCACACATACACTCTTACTTACATTCACCCCCATATATACATCCCTACACACCTGCATACTACCCCTTATATACACCCTTACCATGTATACACCTACACCCATCCTTTAACACATACGTATACACATATACACCCCCAAACTCACCCATATGTAGACCCTCACATATATACACCTACTGACATATGTACATTCACCTCAACATACATTCCCACACACGTTCACCCACACCCATATACACTTTTGCGGACATATATACCCCCACATATGTACTCACACATTCACCCCGTGTTGGGAGCGGAAAGTGGAAAGCCCCACCTGTACCTATGTGTTTGTCTATTCCCCTGTGTCTCCCTAATTTCCTTTTCCCGTTTGTTCCTCTTGTGTTCCATGTTCCTGTGTGTGTGTGTGTGCTTGTGTTAAATGTATTCTCCCCTGTCTTCCCAGGGAGGGTGTGCTAGAGCTGTTCGCGGCGGTTCCTGCCGTCGGGGGTGACGGCTCTCGGAGGCTCGTGATCCCGGCGGCTCCGGACCTGCCCGTCGGTGTTCGTTTGGGGCTTTCCAGCTGCGCGGGACGCTCCGGGAGTAGCGAGCCCCTGGCGGAGGGTTCGGTGACAGCTCTGGACCCTTCCCTGTGGGTGTGCTGCTATGTTGTCTGCGTGTCGTTAGGTCCATGTTTGTACTTCCGTGGGCGTGGGTCGTCTGTGAGCGTGTTCGTGGTATCACCTGTGCCTTGTCTCGTGGGTCTGTGTAATTCACCTATTTAATGTGCGTTCGCACAGTGTCTTGTGCTCGTCTTTGTCTAAAGTTCATGCCTGTGCAAGCATCCACGTCAGCTGGCTTGCTTCGTTTGTGCTGGACTTTACATGTTTTTGTGAATTAAACATTTTATGTTCATCGCCAGATGCTCGTCGTGTCTCCTCCTTCCTCCCACACGCCAGCGTCACAATTTGTAATTTGACAAAATATCTTTTATTTTAAGTATTATGATAATAATTACAAATTACACGCTTTTCTCTTTTTTTACAGAAAAAATACAGTATTATTTATACAGTATTTTTCTGCTTTCTTAAATTACATACAGATTCATGTACAATTACAGCAATTATCTGCAATTAAATATTCGGTTGATTATATGAAGGTTTATGTCTGTAAGAACAAAAAAGTTTTTTTCTCTGTTATTTTAATCAAAATCTTATTAACTTGTATTATCTAATGTCTTTTGGCGTTGTTTGGCACTGCTGGTTTAAACATGATTTTCAATGTCAGAAATGAATGGGGTTTTCATAGTATTAGCTTGCATGTAGCAATACTCGTATTTTGATTGTTAGGTGTCCTCGTAATTCAGAGGATCCATTGATGTTCAGGAGAAAAATGTACACAGATCAAAACATATAGGGTCCGGACATATTAATTTGCCACAGAATGTGATGGTAATTGATTTGATGAAGAAAAAAAACCAATTTCTGCAATTGAAAATCATGATTATGCTAATTTTTATGATGACTACAGAATGAAGAGTGACTTCCCAATGGCAATTCAGACATTAGATTTTTACATTGGCATGTCTAAAGTATGTAACAGTAGTAATGGCTGTAGGAGATTTCTATTGATTGTTCCATCTCTATTGATGTCGGTTCTCATTTTAGTTCTTGTGCAGTCAATGGCAATAGAAAATGGCAGTTTGTTTGGGTGCTGGAGTTTTAAAAGAAACATTTCTAAACACTGGGTCTATACTTGAACATAACCAAAGGAAATAACCTGTAAAACACTGAGAGACAGATGAACTGATATACTGGTAGACGTACATTGTAATGGAAAGTCTAATTTGCTAGGAACGTCACAGACTATTCTATCACTAATGATTAATAGTCACATGCAATTTTGGGTGGCAGACATTAATGGGTCAACCTTTAGTGTGTTGCTTATAAAATAACAGTTCACTAACATTGGTGTAATGGCTCATTCTTGTCCTTCTGACTTGAAGCCGTTACAACATGTAATGAATATGAACAGAGTTAAAACTGCTGTATTTTTTGTCAAAATCTTTCCAGATTAATGGAGAAAATCCTATGCAATTAAAATTCATCTTGCAGCAGGATTGTAATAATTCAGTTAAAAGTTGTAAAACAATAATATTTCTCTGCAAAAATATTAGTGGTGTCACTTTTTTAAAAGTGCTTAATCGTAATAATTCAGGGAAAAGTTGTAAAATAATGATATTTCTCTGCAAAAATATTAGTGTTGTCACTCTAATAAAAGTGCTAAATTATAATAATCCAGGAAAAATCTGTAAAATAACGGTATTTCTCTGCAGAATGTTTAATGAATTTTTCTGTAAATGTATAGTTTTTCCACTTAATTTAAATCAGGGTTTTTTACTTTAAAATTAAAGTTTTTGTTTGGCAGCCGCTGCTGCCAATCGTTTACCGTTTTTTTAGGATTTTTTTTTTTACAGTGTAGATAACGTGAGGATGACCACATACAAATAATTAAGGTAGAGTTTGCAAATCTATGTGTTAAGCTGAACGTCTTCTGTTGTATAGGTTTTGTTAGGCAACATAAATTAACACATTCATTTGTGAAAGAAGAAACGGGAAGTTCCCCATTACCTGTAAAAAATGCCCATCTGCATGTGTTGTAATGACAACACTCAGTAGCCTATAACTCCTTCTCCTACTTTTTGGTCTTTTTACTGTCTTAATTGTAGGCCTATATTGATTTAAATTGCAAAATATATGCAACAAGGCCTGCAGACAGTGGAGGGTAAACAGAAGTTAACTGTAGGACATGACTGTATATAGTTAATATTGGATATGAATTATATCAGTTGGCTGCTTGCAACATGTGCTTGTAGTTTTTTTTTTATTTGTGTTAAAAAAGTTTACCCCCCGGTTAGTGGTTAGTGGGCCGCCGTCCGCCGGCCGCCAGTGGTTTAACTCAGCACGTGGTTGAGCCATTGCCGCGCACTGCGGCCCCGGCCCGAAGTCACGCTGCTGTTTAACGGTGCCTATTACCTCTCTCCCGCTCCAATCAGTAGGGGTGGGCGGATCGATATTTATATCGATAGTATCGATACAAAGGTGAGGATCGGTGTCGGATCGATACCACGGCGAAAATATAGATTCTTTTGCTGCAGTTTAGAGGTCTGCGCGGGACTGCTTTTTTAATCCCGCTCCCGCTTGTTTTAATCCCGCTCCCGCCTAAAAATCGCTTGTTTTAATCCCACTCCCACCCGCACCTGCTTGTTTTAGTCCCGCTCCCGCCCGCACCGGCCAAAAAATCGCTTGTTTTAATCCCGCACCCGCCCGCCACATACACATTTCTGTCGCCCCCGCCTGCAATCCTAATATGAATTGAATTAATTAGATTTAGTACTTGAAATTTTCTTATGTATTTATTAAAACAGCAATATAGCGATGGATCGCGCTGTCCCATTTCTTACCACAGTCCAAACACATGCAGTCAGGTGACGTACACCAACACTTTCTGATATCAATCCCAACAAGCCGATTTCCCTCTCCATTAATTACAATGGAATATGACTTCCATACATCAGTCTTTCCTGTAGTTGGCTTAATTGTGGTGTATTCGCCTGTTTTAATTGAATTTTCCACAGCTGAAACTGGTTTGGAAGTATCGGTATCGATATCGGCGATACTGACCAGTATCATATCGGTATCGTATCGATACCAAAATTCAGAGTATCGCCCACCCCTACCAATCAGGTAAACCTGCTCAGCGCGCGGCCGCGGACTTAAGCCTGGTTTATACTTTCGCGAGCGACCGTAGCGCGCGACTCCGCCCACCTCGCGCGACCCTACGCGAGCGGTGTAGGCGTTTATACTTTCGCGAACGTCGCGAGCGTCGCTGCAGTGTTCTCCGAAACGATAGGTGGCAATAGATGGCAGTGGAGAATAAAAAACCTCTGCAAAACCGGGGAAAGAACATTTTTACCTGACCAGAGACCGTATATATACACCAGGCATCAAACATAAATATGGCTTTGCAATGTTGTCCGAAACGATATGTGGTAGTATAAAGAAACACCCCTCAAAAAAAGGGGAATGAACATTTACCTGACGCATTTTGATGTTGCTTTGTGTTTGTGTTATCGTGCTGTAAAATATTGAAATGGACCTTGAAAGTGCCGTACAAGTGCTTTAATTCCACCTTGTTTAGGTGTATGAACCCTGCAAACATGACTTTGTCGATCGCGCTGAAGCGCGGCGCGCGCGAAGTTACAAAATTCGAGAGGTGCACGACCTCGCGCCGCGATAGCGCGCGAGGCCCTCGCGCATGGGCGGAGCCACCGCGATTACGTCATTTTCGCCGCGCGGACCCTCACGCCGCTCGCGTCACGACAAGTATAAACCAGGCTTTAGCCTGTAAACACATGAACGAGTTGGATCGCGGCTGCGGACTGGGCCAGCTAATGCGGGCTGACCGTATGCAGCGTAGATCAGAAAAAAAAACTTGTCTCAGAAAATCCGGGCCAGACTACGAAAACATACAGCAGCTGTGTCACTTATTAATACAAGTAGTCACGAACTGGAAAAGCCTTGTCCATACTAATGCCACATTAATTATATCTCCCTGTTTGAAAAAATAGGTCCACAATGCCGTAAAGATGGAGCAGTGCAGGGTCGGCGCCACGGGGGGGGATGGGGGGGTGGGGGGGGGGGGCGAATGGGGGCGTTGCCCCGCCCCCTCAATGAAAATAATAAGACCCATTTATTTTACAGCAACTTACGTTCGCCAACCCCAAACCCCCCCCCCCCACTCAACAACTTACGTTCACCGAAATTTTCTGACGCCCCCTCACTGTATATGTTCTGGCATCGGTTCTGGAGCAGTCTAAGCCAGTATCTAAACAAACTACGAAACGTAAAGGTGGCGCTGAAAAGCTGAGAGAGAAAAAAAGAAAAGCTGCAGATACTCACTGAGTGAACAATGTAGGTTTCAGTAGCTTTCCAGTTGTTTTTGCCCTGTATTTTGTCAGGGTCAAGATGTTAAGTTTGTTATTTTGTTATGCCACTACGTGGTTTTGTAATCATATTATTGCTGGAAGTAATATAATAATATTGTCCATATGACAATAAAAGCTGTCATATACACTACGTGCCATGTATAGATTCATAAACAGTGTATTCAGGTCTGGGGAAGGGACGGGCCAGTCCATCGCTTCAATGCCTTCATCTTGCAGGAACTGCTGACACACTCCAGCCACATGAGGTCTAGCATTGTCCTGCATTAGGAGAAACCCAGGGCCAACCGCACCAGCATATGGTCTCACAAGGGGTCTGAGGATCTCATTTCTGTACATAATGGCAGTCAGGCTACCTCTGGTGAGCACATGGAGGGCTGTGCGGCTCATCAGGCAAAATAAACAGTTTCTCTTCTCTGCACTTCATTAGAATCAGTTAACTAAAAAGATTCATTCAAAAGATTCGTTCATCGAATCGTTCAGTGGCGAGTGTAAATTGTTGGTGGGGGGGGGGGTGTAAAATGGATTATATTATATTATTGCGATCGATCGCCAGTGGTTGGCGCCAGAGCGAACTAGTAACTCATTGAATCATAGATGTGGATCAGAGGTAAATAAACTAGATTTTTTTCTGCGTGAGAAATCGGATGTGTGGCGTGCGAAGACAGTCAAATTATCCAGCCTTATGACGTATCCAGCCTTAACTGATACACGGCTGAACGGTTCATGTTTCACTTTAGTTCACGGCCTCATGGACCAGGAGACGAGTTTTGTAGAAAATGTATAAAATAAATAAAAAATTTGCAACTAAAAGTTGGGTTTATTATAGTGTAACGATACAAAGTCGGAGAGACGCGTGCAGATCAACAGGTCTTTTAATAGGTACACAGAAACGTAAAGTAGTCCTGATGACACAGAACTCCGGGAACAGGCAGGAGTATCAGGCAACCAAATCCGAGGGAGCAGGCTAGGAACGAGATACCAGGACACAAGCAGAAGTCGGAACCAGAACTGTAGCCGTGGAAACGCTTGGTATGCACACATGAGAACTGAGGCAATACTTCGCAACTAATGAAAAGGGAAAGGGGCTTAAATAACAGAGGGACAGACTTGCAGGTGAAATCAATAATCCGGTGATGATGATCTTATTATGGCACTTTGGGCTGGGGAGAGTGAGGAATTCTGGGTATTTGAGTCCAGTTGGTTGTGTGATGTGACAGTACCACCCCCCGAGGCGTCCGGGACGGCAGTAGAACGAGAGCGGCCTGGACGCCGACCACTTCCCGCAGCACCACCAACGGATCTTTTGCAAGGGCGGCCCCGGGGACGAGGGGCTGGCTTGTGTGGATAGCGGGCATGAAAGTCCGCCAGGAGCCCTGGGGTCAGTACGTCCTTCTGAGGGACCCACCTCCTCTCCTCTGGGCCGTATCCCTCCCAATCAATGAGGTACTCCAGGTTACTGCCTCGTCTCCTAGAATCCAGAATGAGGTTAATAGCATAGATGGGATCCTCCTCGCTCATGATGGGAAGGGAAGGAACATCTGGAGATAGGTTCACTCCCAAGGGCCCTGGAACGACTGGCTTCAATAGAGACACATGGAATGAACGTGACATACGACAGTGACTAGGTAGCTTGAGACGGTAGGTAACCTCGTTAATACAGTTGTGATCAAATTTATTCAACCCCCACTGAAATAAAGTGTTTTGGCCAGTTTGACATTGATTTTGATCATTTCAGTCATCTTATTTACAATTATATCAAAGAGGCACTTATAAATTAGACAAACATTACATAATATTTATGATGGAATAACCACAAATGTCTTTACTGTGCTCACATCATTATCAGTTTTATTCAACCCCCTAGTGACATTATTTTTTAGTACTTAGTACAACATCCTTTTCCAGTTATGACAGCTTTCAAGCGTGAAGCATAGCTTGACACAAGTGTCTTGCAGCGACCTATGGGTATCTTAGCCCATTCTTCATGGGCAAAAGCCTCCAGTTCAGTCACATTCTTAGGCTTGCGCACTGCAACTGCCTTCTTTAGGTCCCACCAGAGGTTCTCAATTGGATTTAAGTCTGGTGATTGTGATGGCCACTCTAGAATGTTCCAGCCTTTCATGTTCAACCATGCTCTAGTGGACTTGGATGTGTGCTTCGGATCATTGTCCTGTTGGAAGGTCCAACGTCTCCCAAGCCGCAGGTTTGTGACTGACTCCATCACATTTTCCTCCAAGATCTCCTGGTACTGAAGGGAATTCATGGTACCCTGCACACGTTGAAGCTTTCCTGTACCATTAGAAGCAAAACAGCCCCAAAGCATGATTGACCCCCCGCCATGCTTCACAGTAGGCAAGGTGTTCTTTTGTTCATAAGCCTGGTTCTTCCTTCTCCAAACATAGCGCTGGTCCATTGTCCCAAACAGTTCTAATTTAGTTTCCAAAACCTGTTCCAAAACCTTTGTGGCTTGTCCACATGACTTTTGGCATACTGCAGTCGACTTTTCTTGTTCTTTGGAGTCAGCAAGGGGGTGCGTCTGGGCGTTCTGGCATGGAGGTCTTCGTTATGCAGTGCGCGCCTTATTGTCTGAGCTGAAACTTCAGTGCCCACATCTGACAGGTCTTTTTTCAGTTCCTTAGCAGTCACGCGGGGATTTTTCTCCACATTACGCTTCAGGTAGCGCACAGCAGTCGCGGTCAGGATCTTCTTTCTGCCACGACCAGGTAACGTTTCCACTGTGCCCTTTAACTTGAACTTGCGAATAATACTTCCGATAGTGTCTCTTGGAATATTTAACAACTTCGCAATCTTTTTATATCCATTGCCATTCTTGTGAAGAGCAATAACCTCTTCTCTTGTCTTCTGGGACCATTCTCTTGCCTTCACCATGCTTGGAAACACACCAGTAGATGTCTAGAAGGAGCTGAGTATCACAGTCCTTTTAAATCTGCCTAATTGGTGCTTATCATGCTTGATTGCTGCTCGTTGACATCCACAGATGTTTTCAATACCTGATGGAAAACACTGGAATGAATCTCTGTTCTTAGGAGTGGTAGTCGTAAAGGGGTTGAATAATTGTGTCAATGAAGAAATCACAAAAAGGCCATTTAATACTTTATGACAAAAAAAATTGATGCTATCTTAGTTGCATTTAGTTCTTTAACAAGTCCTTGTAAGATTTCATTATGAACACAATTACAAATGTGCACTGAATTCCATAAAACCCTTCGCAGCATTGGGGGTTGAATAAATTTGATCACAACTGTACGTTTGTCGATTTCAAAAGGGCCCGTGTATTTGGGTCCTAACTTACGACAGGAATCTGCTGAGCGGAAGTTACGTGTAGATACCCATACCCGATCACCAGGCTTGTATACAGGAGTCTCTCCTCTGCGCCGGTCGGCTTGCCTCTTCTGTCGTTGCAATACCTGCTCTATCCGTTTGTGTGTCTCCTCCCACACCCTTTCACTGCGTCCCATCCAGTCATCCACTGCAGGTATGTTGGACATAGAAGGAGACCAGGGGGCCATGGGTGGTTGGAACCCTAGAACACACTCAAATGGGGTAATACCGGTAGCAGAACTGGTAAGAGAGTTTTGTGCCATCTCTGCCCACGGCAAAAATCTGGACCAATCAGTAGGGTTGTTCATGCAAAAACATCTCAAAAATTTGCCCAGCTCCTGGTTCATCCGTTCGCATTGACCATTGGATTGGGGATGGTAACCTGAAGTCAAGCTGACAGCCACCCCTATGCGTTCAAAAAATGCAGACCACACTTTGGAGATGAATTGGGGGCCCCTGTCGGACAGAATATCCTCTGGAATCCCAAAGACACGAAATACATGGCTAAACAGTGCTTCAGCAGTCTGGAAAGCAGTGGGTAGAGCAGCGAACGGAATGAAACGTACAGCACGTGAAAAGCGATCCACAACAGTTAGGACTGCCGTGTTGCCTAAGGAACAAGGCAGGTCTGTCACAAAATCCACAGCAATGTGTGACCAAAGTCTCTCTGGAACTGGGAGAGGCATGAGTTTGCCTGCAGGTAAGGTTTTAGGCCCTTTACTCTGACTGCAGGTAGAACAAGACGCGACAAACCGGTGCACATCTGTGACCAACGACTCCCACCAATACCGGCTGGACAACAGTTGTCGTGTTCGTGTCTCCCCTGGGTGACCTGTTGTAGGAGAGGAGTGAGCCCATGTGATAAGCTGCTCCCTACAGGAGATGGGGACAAATGTCCTGTCTGCGGGACACTCAGGTGGAACCTCTACCTCCTGGAGTAGTCGCTCAATTTTCTCATCTATCTCCCACCTGATGGATGACAAGTGCACGTGCGGAGGAAGAATTAATTCCTCCCTGGTCTCCTCCTCCTCAACACTCTCCTGGGATAGGCGGGACAGAGCATCAGCCTTAGCGTTACGTCGGCCTGGAAGATAACTGATTTTGAACTGAAAACGTGAGAAAAACAACGACCACCTGGACTGTCGTGCATTGAGACGTCTGGCTGTTTTTAGATATTCTAGGTTCTTGTGATCGGATAGTACTAAAAATGGATGATTAGCTCCCTCTAGCCAATGTCTCCACTCCTCCAATGCCAACTTAATGGCCAGCAACTCCCTCTCTCCAATGCTGTAATTTCTTTCCGCTGGAGATAACTTGTGAGAAAAATAAGCTATGGGGCGGAGCCTGGAGTGGACATCCCTCTGCAACAGAACGGCTCCCACGCCAACACTGGAGGCGTCCACCTCGACAACGAAAGGTAGTGAAGGGTTGGGATGCCTGAGTACCGGGGCTGTGGTGAATGCCCTCTTGAGTTTGTCAAATGCCTGTCTAGCCTCCGGGGTCCAACGAAGCGTGGTGACAGAGCCCTTAAGTAGAGCAGTGAGGGGAGCAGCAACAGTACCATAATTCCTAATGAAACGTCTATAGAAATTGGCAAACCCTAAGAAACTCTGCAACTTCTTAACTGAAGTAGGGAGTGGCCACTGAAGCACAGCCTCAACCTTACTGTCATCCATGGTAATGCCCCCTTGGTTAACTATATACCCCAAAAATGAGACTGAAGTAAGGTGGAATTCACACTTCTCTCCCTTCACGTACAAGTGATTTTCCAAGAGTCTCTTAAGCACCGACCTAACCTGTTGCACATGAGAAACCATGTCACTGGAATAAATCAAAATGTCGTCTATGTAAGCAATGACGAAGTGTCCAATAAAATCTCGAAGTACGTCATTAATGAAAGACTGAAACACTGATGGAGCCACACTAAGGCCATATGGCATAACTCTGTACTCATAATGCCCCCTAGTGGTGACAAAGGCAGTTTTCCATTCGTCTCCTTCCTTAATGCTAATTAAATTGTAAGCGCTACGGAGGTCAAGCTTAGTGAAGTACCTGGCCTCTTTAAGCTGTTCGAGTGCTGAGGGGATTAATGGAAGAGGGTAAGGATATTTCTTAGATATCTGATTGAGATTCCTATAATCGATACATGGACGTAGACCTCCGTCTTTTTTCTTAACAAAAAAGAAGCCAGAAGCCAGAGGCGAGGTGGAGGGCTGAATAAAACCTTGCTTGAGCGACTCCTTTATATATTGCTCCATAGCTCGTTCCTCCTCCTGCGTGAGTGGGTAAACCCGTGCACTGGGAAACGTTGCCCCTTCGTTCAAGTCGATGGCACAGTCATAAGGACGATGAGGTGGTAACTGTGTGGCTTTTTCTTTGCTGAAGACGGCAGAGAGATCGCGATAATCCTCTGGAATCTTAACGGCAGGATAATCGCTAGGGCTTTCAATACTAGTGGAACATGCACGTATAGACTCAAGGCTTAGGCAGTGTGAAAAACAGTAAGGCGACCAACTGGTGATGTCTCGTGTTGTCCACGATATATTAGGATTATGTTTTTCTAGCCAGGGTAAACCAAGAATGATGGGATAAGATACCGATTCGAGCACGAGAAATGACACCGTTTCAGAGTGCAGGCTACTAGTGTGGAGTTTAATAGGTTGCGTACAAAGCGAAACAACTCCCAAACCAACAGGATCCCCATCCAAGGCAGCTACTTTGAGGAGTCGTGACAGAGGTCGGGTAGGGATTCCCATCTCCTCGACCAGCCTCGCCTGTATGAAATTTCCTTCTGCACCGGAATCTATAAGGGCTGTAAGATAACGAGGGGACTCAGAGTGAATAACGATAGGTATAGTCAAAGACTTTGACACCAGCTGACTTTCAGTAGAACTCACCACTGTCGTACGCGACAAGGACCTGGTCTCCTCACTAGGAGCATGGTAACGCAGAGGGCGTACAGGGCATGTACGTATGGTGTGCCCCGCTTGACCGCATTACAAGCACAAACCCTCTCTTAAGCGCCTTCCTCTCTCCTCGGCTGTGAGACGAGCAGAGTCGCACTGCATGGGCTCTGGTGAATTCTCCAGACGCGGAATGGCTTTGACATCAGTAATGGACTGTGCAGGTTGAACATAAGGACGTGAACCGGCTCTTTTGACTCGACGTTCTCTGATGAATTGGTCTAGACGAATGGCTAGCGCAACGAGTCCATCCAGCGTAAGGTCATCATCTCGGCAGGCTAGTTCGTGTAAAACCTCCGCGTTGAGACCATTACGAAACGCCACGATAAGAGCAGGGTCGTTCCAGCCACTACCTGCCGCAATAGTGCGGAATTCCCTGGCATAGTCAGCTACAGAGCGATTCGCCTGTCTCAATCTATGGAGCCTCTCTCCACATGCTCTACCTTCGTAGGGATGATCAAATACAGCCTTAAATTGTGACAAAAATTCACTATATGCCATACTCTGAACCGTATCCCAAACTGCTGTAGCCCAATCCAGAGCCTTACCGGTAAGCCGAGAGATGAAGAACTTGATTCGTTCCTGGTCAGAGCTGGGGTTACCGGAGAAATACAGAGAGCACTGCAGCAAGAACCCTTTGCTCAGGGGCGCCGTCATACTTCTCGGGTTTGCTTACGGACAGGGGCTCGTGCTGAGAATCATTAGGGACAGCCGGTTCAGATGACACCTCTCTCTGCACAAAGAGCGACAGGGATTGGAGCTGAGACGTGATCTCTTGCATGGTCTGTCCTAAACCAGCCATTTGAGCCCGGTGCTCGGTCTGTTGTTCCACCACCACATTCATGGACAGACTGACTTCCTCGAGCAGTTGTTGGTGCTGGCCGAGCATACATCCCTGCGCGGAGATGGCCAGTTTCAGGGACTCTTGATCTGCCATCTGCTTAGTGGCGAAGTATTCTGTAACGATACAAAGTCGGAGAGACGCGTGCAGATCAACAGGTCTTTTAATAGGTACACAGAAACGTAAAGTAGTCCTGATGACACAGAACTCCGGGAACAGGCAGGAGTATCAGGCAACCAAATCCAAGGGAGCAGGCTAGGAACGAGATACCAGGACACAAGCAGAAGTCGGAACCAGAACTGTAGCCGTGGAAACGCTTGGTATGCACACATGAGAACTGAGGCAATACTTCGCAACTAATGAAAAGGGAAAGGGGCTTAAATAACAGAGGGACAGACTTGCAGGTGAAATCAATAATCCGGTGATGATGATCTTATTATGGCACTTTGGGCTGGGGAGAGTGAGGAATTCTGGGTATTTGAGTCCAGTTGGTTGTGTGATGTGACATATAGGAAATATAAATTACATTACAAATACAGTAATCTCTCCTTTATCGCATTCTGGAGATTCCAGAACTACCCGCAATAACCGAAAATAGAAACGGTATATTTAAGTATTTATACACTATATTAAGGCTTTATAAACCCTCCCCATATGCACTATTTACTGTAATTTGTACTATTTAATTATTTATAACACTCCTTGTTAATTGTTAGAATTAGGAGGAGGAGTTCAGAAGAGGGCGTATCCCCCGAACGCTCCGAGGGAAGCGCCATGGACTACTCTAGGGGTGAGAGTCCAGAGGAGCCCATGAGCTTGGGCCTGGGCAGTGAGGAGGAGGAGATGGAAGTCGAGAACAGCGCTCCCACTGCCAGGTCAGGAAGGCAATCACCCGGAGAGGGGGAGATTCCTCAGTGTGGTTCACCGAGAGGAGAGAGAGAGCACAGGCAGAGCCATCGCAAGGGCGGGGGAGGGACCGCCTACGATAGCGCCTGCAGCTCCGGGAGGATTCCCTCTCCTGTCAGCCCTTCTACAGGCTCTGCTTTCATGTTTGTCTGTGCCTGTGTTCGTGTTTATTCCGGTGTGTCTGCCGAATCCCCTTTTCCCTCTTGTGCCTCTGTGTGTGAATGTTCCTGTTTGTGTGTTCGTGAATGTCCCGTTGTGTGTGTCTAACGTGTTTTCCCCTGTCTTCCCAGGGAGGGTGTTCTAAGCTGTTCGTGGCGGACTCTACACCGAGGGCGGTCATCTCCTAGATGCAGGACTGAGCGCTTTGGATCTGACGATTGATGTCCTTGGTCCTGTTGGCACCGCAGGACGGGTAGTGCCCTTGGTGGGGGTGTCTGTCACGTTGCGGTCCCCGACCCCTCCCTTTTGGGTGTGTGTTTACGTTGTCTGCGTCTACTCGTCTACTGTGGATCTCCGTGGGTGCGGTTACATCTTGTGATAATTTGTCTCACCTGTGGCTCGTCTCGTCATCACGTGGGGTTTATGTGGTTTGTCTATTTATTGTGCGTTCGAGCAGTGTCCTGTGCTCGTCGTTGTTTGAGTCTACGTGTCACCATATGTTAAATGTTATACGTGCCCTGTCTGCGCTACTTTGTGTGGTAAATAAACGTAACGTTCGTTTAGCAAAGGATTCTCTGTCTCGTCCTTCATCGTGCTCCGGATGTTACAGTTACATGCTTTGTGCTCTGCGTGATGTCTGCGCTAGCAAACTGCATAGGTATTGCTGTTTCTCTTATTTCATCTATTTCATCTCCTTTTTTTATTATTATATTTAGAATTCTTAAACCATTTCAAAGGTTTCTTGCAGTTTATTTTTTTCATGTTTGACCAAAGTTGTGAACTTATTGTTTTTGTCAGTTTCAGGTTCTTTGGTATTATTTATTTGACATTTGATGTCATACTAGGGGAATTAAAAAAATTAATCCAATTAATTTGAAGCGTTGTAATTAAAAGCGGAGGACAAATTTCAATTGCGGTGTAAAAATCACAATTGACAAAATATGGGACATTTACATTTTTACATTTACATTTTACATTCTTCAACAGGTTTAAAGTACAACAATGTGGTAAACCTACTGACAGCTGGGTACAAAATGGTGGTTTCAGATGAAGCTGATAATGTGTGTGTGTGTGTGTGTGTGTGTGTGAGTGTATGTGTGTGTGTGTGTATGCAGTGAAGTGCAAAATAGTTACCCTATTGAACCAAGGCAGCAAAAAAGCTGATTGATTCTGGACAAGAAAAATACCCCACACTTTTTAAATGCTATCACTCCAACATTTCATTAAGCACACGAGTCTTGTATATTGTTTAACTAATACATCTTGTGTTTTCCACACTGGTGCTCCCTGTTCTGCCACATAAATGCACATCAGAATGCAGCATAGAGACTTGATGTTGTGGAGAGCAGCCTGGTATGTTTCCAAAGTTCTTAGTGCTGCTAGAAGAAGTATTTACTGTAACTCTCAGAAAAGCATTCATAGCTTGGGCTGTAAACGGTCTGTTGGCAAGGTGGCCGTGTTGTCTCTGGCACAAAATCAAAATCCACTGAACCAGGGGTGCAACTACACACTTTCTGAGGTGTATGCAAACATACTATCCCCCCCCCCCCCCCCGCCATGTGCCCAGATCTCACTTATTCATGCACTTATAAAATACAAGACGGTCAAATGCGTGTGTCTCACGCTCAATGCGTGAGAGTTGGCAACCCTGGGTTCTGTATCTGAACTCGGGGAAGAGAGCCTCTCTCTGTTACCATCATAATATCCAGTTCTATCTCAGCATGGATTGTGTATTTGAAGACATCTACGTCGAGAAAAAAATATATTGACAAAAGTGGAGCGAGTTTTCAGCTATGGGGACATCATTCATCGTGCACAAATGACATACAGACTTTTGACCAGCAAATGCAATGCAGAATAGTTTACTGAAATGTCTAAAGTTGCAGATTCCTGTTAATTGTTCAGTTCTTATATTTGTTTGTCTTGTGTCACTCACACATGTTCTCCAAGAAACCAGATAAGAGAAGAGAGGGAAAATGCTGTTATGGTTCTTTGTATTGTACTGTGAAAATATCAGCACTTTTTATTTGAACATGGAGTTCTACTTATGACTTTTTCACAGAATATTTATTTCTGGAAAATTGTAGTTTAAAGTATGAATATTTTTGCAGCTAAGTTTAACAAATTGAACTGTGCAATAAAGAGGTGTAATTTTAATTTTTTTTATACTTCCGTGTTTTCAGTTGCACATGTTTTATCAAGATTTGAGGAGAATACAGATTTAAAAAAGAACGCATGTCTATTATTTACATTTAAAATATACCTGCAACATTGGTAAAAAAAAAAAAAAGACTCGAAAGGACTTGAAATTCCAAGTTTCAGACTTGGGACTTGACTTGACTATTGTCTGTCTTGACTCGAGACTTGACTTGACTTGAGTGTCTTTGCTTGAGACTTGACTCGGGACTTGAGGTATAAAGACTTGGACTTACTTGAGACTTGCAAAACACTGACTTGGTCCCACCTCTGGTAGGAACATGAACTCTTATCACTTTATAATAGGATTCAAGAAGCTGAGAGTATGTAAGGGGATCATTGTGCCATCCACTGCACTGACAATTCCAGGAATTTTTCCATTTATATGAAAATCTATTTAGATTTTATGCAATGCATCTTTAGTATGTGTAAAGGTTCTATATATTGGTGCATGGCACATCAGTGCTTTAGTCACAGCATACACACACTGGGATACAGCAGCTTTGCTTTGATCATGGGCAACGCAGGAGTCTGCAGAAATCCACCATTGGAGTCACTTTAATCTGGCCTTACTCAAAATTACTTATGTATGTAAATGATAACTAATCTCATGCACTTCTATCCTCATTGTTTATTTGATGTGAATGAAATGACTTAGTTTTTCTCTATTGCTTAAACACATTTCACGATACTGCCCCTCATTTTTCACAAACTCTAAACACAAAACACTTTTCTAAAGCTACATACACACAACCTCACAGTCTTTTTTCAAAACCAACCCCATCACACCAAAACAGTTGCTCATATGCTCAAAACCAACCCCATCACACCAAAACAGTTGCTCATATGATCAAAACCAACCCATCACACCAAAACAGTTGCTCATATGATCAAAACCAACCCATCACACCAAAACAGTTGCTCATATGATCAAAACCAACCCATCACACCAAAACAGTTGCTCATATGACCAAAACCAACCCATCACACCAAAACAGTTGCTCATATGACCAAAACCAACCCCATCACACCAAAACAGTTGCTCATATGATCAAAACCAACCCATCACACCAAAACAGTTGCTCATATGATCAAAACCAACCCATCACACCAAAACAGTTGCTCATATGACCAAAACCAACCCATCACACCAAAACAGTTGCTCATATGACCAAAACCAACCCATCACACCAAAACAGTTGCTCATATGACCAAAACCAACCCATCACACCAAAACAGTCGCTCATATGCTCAAAAGCAACCTTTGACACCACAATACCACTCAAGGCCTGCAAAAATGTACACACTACTGAGCATCATTAACCACATTACCAAAAATATTGAAAACACAATTTTCAAAGTGTGAGAAGTGTGTTCTTTTTACAGTTTCACAACTGCCAGGATGCATTTGAGCAACCCTTATTTATTCTCAAGTATTGAGCATTTACTATAGATTTGTGCATTTCATAGAAATAATGAATAATGCAGAAAATGCAGTAATATCACAACTCAATGCATAAATGAGTACTGTAACCTCCATGGAGGATCCATTACACAAAATAGATACAGTACAGTAACAATCCAAAACAATGTTCAGGGTGCGATTTCTGTAAATTGACACAGTATGTTGTATGTTGACACTGAAATCATTGGGCGGCATCACGTCGTCGGGCTGGGTCGGTCCACAGGACCTCATCAAAAACAAATCATTGTTATACAAAACATCTCTGAGCTCTCCTAGGAAGGTTAGGAGACGCTCAGTGTTGTAGGCACCAAGTTCAGCATGCCGGTGGAGAAGCCCTCTAGAACTCATGGCAGCGCAGAGAGTGATGTTTCCTCCACGTTGGCCCGGCACATCAACGATAGCTCTCCGTCCTATGATGTTACGGCCTCTCCTCCTCCTTTTGTTGAGGTTGAAGCCAGCCTCATCCACAAATATAAATTCTTGGGGTCTGGCCATGGACTCCAACTCGAAGATCCTCTGTGGAAACAAAAAGCGTTTTCAGGTGTTCAGACAGTCAATACAGCACAAAAAAAAATACTGTAGGCCACCATGTACATGGATTGTACTGTACTTACTTGCACATACTGGTGACGTAGGTGTTTTATTCTGTCAGAGTTGCGCTCAAAGGGTACCCTATAGGCCTGCTTCATGTGTACTCTCTGGCACTTGAGGACTCTGTCTATGGTTGTCAGGCTGACATTGTCAATGTTCTGAAAGATCACATTGTCACCAAAGATCCTCTCCTGTATCTCCAGTAGTCTTATCATATTGTTCTCCCGGACCATATCCACAATGAGGACCTCTTGGGCTGGTGTGAATCTGGAAGGCTTCCCACCTGCAAATGGCAATCATTCAACTCTAGAGAAACAAACAGTCATTTGGTCAGAAATGGTCCTTGCAGTACACAGTTACTGTAACCATGATTGCACTTGTCTGTATGTAGGTGCACTCCACTATAGTACTGTATACTGTAAACATCTAGTGTAGAGTAGTGACTAAAAACCTAGTACATACAGTACCTGTTGTGTTCTCTGAAGGCCCGAATAATGGTGGCCACTGAGAATCTGCTGAGGTTAGGTTGGACTCGTTGTCCCGCTTCGGTCATTGTCATGCCGTGGACAATGACATGGTCAATGACTGTTGCTCTCATTTCATCTGTAATGAAAATGCGTTGTCTAGCTTGCCCACCTTCTCCTCTCCCTCCTTGGCCTGCTCCTCTCTGGACTGCTTCTCGCCCTCTCTGGCCCACTCCTTGACCTGCTCCTCTCCCTCCTCTGACACGAACTCCTCCTCTTCTGCCTTGATCATCCATTTTTGTTTGGAACCTTCAGCAAACTGACTTATATAGGTGTGGTCACATCATTTGCAACATGTGTTTTCAATTATGAGTAGTTGTGTTTACTGAATGACACCAGGTATGTTGATTGTGTTCAGGTTTTGCTGACTGTGGGTGGCATTTTGCATCACATAGGCTTCACAATGCATATTGGAGCAGAGATATATGCAAAATGTGTTTTAGCAAGGCAAAATGTGTTTAGAGCTTTGAGAAAAAGGGGATGGGTTTTGTGAACAGTGTTTACAGGTGAATTGTGTTTGTGGCAAATGGGGGGTAGTTTTACTAAATGTGTTTAGGTAACTGGTCATTTAGTTTAGAGTACTGGTGTTACGAATTGACCAGGCAGAGAGGGATCCAAATGCGGAAGAACACCGCTTTTATTGAAATGAGACGCTGGTACAGAAACAGGCAGGGGAATCACGAGTACTAGGATAAGTAACAGCGTGTTCTTGGCGTGGTCAGGACGGTCCAGGGTCATACCGGGGGAGCAGAAGTCAGGAGGTACAGAGGGACTAGGCAGGAGACAAGGTCGGGGACGTAAGCGAGGGTCAGAACACAGGAAAGCAGACAGGTAATAGAACGGCTTGGTATGCGGCATGAGTCGGCAATACTTCGCGACTGAGACGTGCTGGGGAAGGTGTATAAGTGTGACTGAAAGGGGGCGTGGTAATGAGGGGCAGGTGAGGCTGGTTAGGGAAGATCAGGTGGCATTCCTTACAACTGGGTTTTGTGTTTTGGCAATAGAGAAAAACTGTAAGCAGGTTTCAGATTTTAGTAACTGACCAATCACCTCCGTTACAATAATGCCCCTAAAAGTTAGTCAAATACTACTTCATGGAGTGAAAAAAAAAGTTTTTTAACAGTTCAAACTCCATGTCTTGTTATCGTCAGTGTATTTTAAGTGTGCATGTTGTCTCCGTTAGATATCGTATGGTCCGATCTGTCATGATGTATGTTAGACATGTAGTTTCTGTTGATTTATTTATTTATTGGTGAATGTAGAATGTCAACAAAGAATTCAGGGACAGAGCAACATAATTTTTTTTCTACGATACTATAAGTGTTACAGGACAAAATGGAGAAATGTGTTTGATTTTGGATACAATTCCTTTTGGAGCTTAATGCACGCGTCCTTAACTTGCTCCTTTTACCAATGTAAGGAAGTGCTTGAATGCCAATTCTATCCCTGCAACAGTCATCTTATTTACCATAGTGTCGTTAATAAAAGTTACATATAGAAAAGATGCATTGTGTTTCTTTGCACTGTTACATTGTCATTTACCATCTGTCTATTTATCATTTATTATCAGGGTGTAGTTAAGTTGTTTGAAGAGTTTTGGTGCAAAAAAAATCTAGAAACATTTTGAGGAGAGTTGAAAAGTTTCGGATGAAGTGTCAGCTTTGTACATAAGGGAGTTTTACATACTGCACTATATAGATGCATTTGACTTGAACTCATTATTAGTTATTACCGATAATAATAATCTGTTTGGTAACACTGAATGTTACATCACCACTTAAACAGAGTAAACATGCATATACTTTATTTTTGCAAATTTGCACACATTAAAATAAACGAAAATCACTGAAACTTACCTGCAAGCGCTTACACTGCCTCCTGGTGGTGAACCGTTCCTTGCATCTACTCACAGTCACAATCCCTAAAGGTCAAACAAGCTTTCAAGAAAATAATAAAATGCACAGCAAATCATTTTGTGTGGGAATGTGGAAGCAATAAAATTAAAAATTGTTGTTGTTGTTGTTGTTTTTGAATTAAGAGATTTGGTTTCAAACTTAAGTTCTTTGGGCAGCTTTTACATTAATGCAAGTAAATCAAGAAATCCCATCCATTGCATATTCAAAGCACAAACTGTAAAACTGAAATTCTTTTATTCTTTTAAACAATATATACTCTGCATCCAAAATTACTGTTCTGATTAGATTTACATCAGACAATCAAGCTGATGCTAACTTTGTCCTGAAATAATAATCTATAAATAGTCTCTCAGATATTCCTGCATTTGGCTTGCCCAGCTGCAGTGTATGAATTCACCTCCCTGTCTGTGAGCATGGTGTAATGTAATGTCATTATTAAACCATGTTCCCTGCAGGTCTCTCCTGTCTTCCTGTTGCATCAAGCGTGCTGATGGCTCGTACTTTGAGTAATGGCACATATCTGTCTGCCTATGCTGTGTGCAGGATGTGTTACTGGCTAATTTGCTTACCAGTCATTCAGCAATCATAAAGGTAAAGGTACATGGAACTCCAACTGTGAGTGATAAAGTCGCAAGTAACTGTCCAGCTGATTCTGCAGTGAACTGAAGGCCTCACTGAAGGCCTCAGTCTGCCCTAATCTGTCTGTAAACAGCTACACATTTTCACTATTTTGTTAGAGCTTAGTGAGACTGCCCATAACCTTGTTGTATTCAGGTGAAGAAATGGCATTTTGGGAACCACAGCACTGTAACAGAGGTGCAGATGACCAGATGCCCACACCACAACTTCAGCAGGCTCTGCTTAAATCCTGCCTTCCTTTCCTTGTGCCCCATTTTCATGGTGTCTCATGTTGCACAATGTGCGGTTGTAGAGAACACTGAAAAACACTTTTGCTTTATGAAAACATTTTATACTAGAATACTGTTTAATTTTTGCAGAAAAATAAAGTGGAAACAGCTAAAGCATGAAAGTTTCCACCTTCTGAAGCCCCTTATCAGTCTATGCAAATACTTTTCACCCGCATGTTTGCATATGGAGCGTTTAGACTAATGAGGGACTCCACAAATATTACAACATTGACTGGATGTTTCACTTCCCCTTTGACCCTCAGTTATCAGGTACGCCTGTTCTTGAGTGAACTAACCACATAATTAAACATAGGCTGATTAAACCAAGAGACAGGAACACAGTAGACAGACCTGCTACAAATGAAATGTTTATAACTCCAAGTGCAACCATGAAAATGTTCTCTTTAGTAGTTTTAATGTTTAACCACACTGTGGATGAAAGGTTTCAAAAGTATTTGCTCTTTTAAGTATAGATAATTGGGCCAAAATGTAAGGAGTAATCAACATATTATAGTTGCCACATTTTTTACAGGGTGATGTAAACTGTCAAACTGAGTAATGAACACGCAAAACAATATTGTGATATTTAAATAGTTTCAGATATGTGTTTTTTCTAAAAAAAAAAACTTTTAAATGTCATTCTCAGATGGGAGCTTACATTTTTTTCTCAACGGTATTGGCGATAAGACACAGAAACTACGCTACGTGGAAGTGGCTGATAATGGGGGATGGCCGAGAACAGGAGCTACCAACGTAATATATTAAATAGATATTTTCCATCTCCTGTCCCCATGCTTATCCTGGTATTCTGACTTGGACTCTAGCCTAAAGAATCGTAATTTGACATGGACTTGTATTTTGCGACTTTTGAACTCCTGAGGCGAATAGGGCTAAAGAGCCAATAATTGATTCATTACTTGTTGCTGCCATCTGGTGGCCGCCTCCTGGCACTGCAAAACACGCGTTAAACATTCTACATAGTTAAATAGTGCCAATTTACACTAATCACCGAATTAATCTTACCTTGAACAAAAGATTGTATATCTGTCCTATCTGTTCTGATTTTTTAAATTAACTAACTCACAAGATTGTGAATATTTCATATGTTCTAAATTTTGTTACGTTGTGTGAAGAAATTTTACAAATATGAACTTCTGAGAATTTGAACATTAAAAAATATTTGACGAAAGATTGATTTATATTGAATTTAAATAATAAAATTAATGAATATGTTAAAGAATGGCTTGTCCTGGTTAAAATGGTGTATATGTTGTCTCTTCCAACATGAGATACGAGTCATGATGACGCTTTAATTGTCAGTCCATTTATATGTACACAACAGAATGAGACACCATCTCTACAGGACCATGGAGTAACAGAGAAGAAGAACATAAGTGTGTATTTTATATTTATTGTTGGTCTCTGACGTTAAAATGGTTAATATATGTAAAATATAACAGTAATATATTTAAAAAAAATTGACATCGTGTCAGTTTCTGGTACTGTAAATCTATGGGTCACATATTTTTATGTAAGACATAATAGTTGATACGGTGACTGTTGAGGGGTTTATCAGGACAGCTATGGTTTTCTGAAAATGAGCTTCTTTCTCAGGGTGAACGAGGAAATTGGAGTTGCCTTTACATCATACCACTGTCTAGTCTGTTTGTCCATGAACTCTCCTTCACGCCTACTGACCTCGTCGTTCACTCTGGTCAGGACTGTAAGGATGTCATCACCCCTAGGAGAACATGAATGTGACATACAACATGAATTATGAGTCTGACACTAAAACCCTGTGGTCTGAAAACACAGACAACACAGACAAACTCACCTTTTACTTCCTTCTTTTAAATGTCTACAGAGCGACTGACTGAACCATGAGCCGTGTGTACTAGATACATATGCTTCATAACCATCTACTGTAGATCTGGCAAACAGGAAGTCAGAGTCTTTTGGGATGGAATAAGACTCTTTTCCTGTGTCAGAAGTGACAGCGTCGTCTGAGACCAGAAGTTTTTCCTGTGTTTTTGATCCTCTGCATGCCTCGATAAAGAAAACCTTGGGCTTGCCAAGTAGAGAGGGACAGTTTTTCCCATTAAATGGAGAGAAGATGTCCTCTGTAGGACACAGATTCCAATCACTTCCTAAAACACCTTCACTGATTCCATGACTAAGCACACAGCAGACCCAACAGTCTCCATCATGTTGTTGCTTGCTGTATTCTAGCATGAGTTCCTTCATCTTCTGTGCAGTCAGGTCTTTATGCACCTCTATTTTAAAACCCAAGAACCTAAACACGTCCTCTAGAGCATCTGAAACGGGGATAAAAAGACAGTATTGGGTTATTGTGAGAAAGCAGGATGTTTATTGATCTATTGCTGTGCTTCAGGTCAATTACACTGTTGCCTGTGTTTGACGTCACTTGAAGTACTGTACATGTGATAAAAGATGTTTATGCAAAAGGTTTATGCAAATACTTGATGTAAATTAGTATAATTAATTATTAATTCCGGTTGAGATTCATCTTATACATATAACATTTAGGAATCCAGTGATCAATATAAAATTTGTTTTAAAAATGAATATAGAAATTCAGACCAGCATCCTTTCTGGAACCATGCAGGGTGACTTCAGGATTTGTGAAGTGCTCATTGTTGATGATCACACACACACCACGTGGTTTACTACTCATTGTGTATTCCTCCTATAGGAAAAAAACTCAAATCATAATCTGACACAAATAGTCTGTATCACTACAAACATGCTGAAGACCTGCTCTGGTCCTGGAGACCTGGAGTCCAGCACAGTCTGGTGGTTTCCCTGCTCTAAAACACTGTGGACACCTGCTACTTCACTGATGAACCAACTCAGCTATTATAACGTTGAATTTGGGCCAGTTTATGTATTAAAAACATTTATTGAGAGACAGTTAAGAAACAAGCCTACACAAACATGTGACACAAACGCTGAGAGGAGCAAGATTTAATAAAGGGCATTCCTAAAGAATGGTCGTACAGGCAGGCTTGGGTCAAATCCCTAAGGGAGTCAGAACAAGAAACATACAAGCGACATACTCAATACAGAACACAAAGACAAACCGAAGCTCTAAACATGAACAGGGCTCTAAGACAACCAACGCACGACAAGCGACAATGAACAGCAACTTACAAGATCAAACTTGCTAACATGAAACACACTAAACATGCTAACAAGGGGAATGGTTACAAATCATGAGGCAGGACAGAGAAACGCACATGGCTAACAAAACAAAACATGCATGATTGACAGGTGGAGGAGGGGCTAATCATGACAGTAGGGCATTCTGTACATTCTTAAGATGAATGAATGCTCAATTTATATATAGTATCTTTTCAAGATACCTAAGGTTGCTTTACAATTTTATTTTACAATCACACACACGGGCAAGAATTGCACACAGCGTACTCTCTACCAGTGGCCACAGCCCCCTGGGGGACTGAATCAGGTGCAGGAAAGGGAGAGAGGACAGACCCAGGACAGAGCACCATCCACCTGCAGACACTCGACTGTTTTTGTTTATTGTAAACACACAGTCACACACGAGAATGTTTCAGGGGAAAGCCGAATTTACCTAACCTCCATGTTTTTGGACTGTGGGAGGAAACCCATGCAGACACAAGGAGAATATGGACACTCCACTCAGATAGGCACTTGAACTCATGACCCCAGTGCAGGCCTGGGATACAGACGTTCTAGAACATTCTCCTTAGCAGACATTGGGAGGTAACTAATCAGGATTTGCTAAGATCATGTTAATGAATTGACAGCCTCCTTCTTAGTTGTTGTGGACCTCTGTGTATAATTTATTGTCTCTAGCAAGGTCAGAATTTTGCAGAGTTTAACTTTATCTTGTAGGTGTCTGGTGCTGTGAGCTGAGGATATCTGCTTTGGATAATATTTTAAAAACAGTCAAAATCTTCCAGTGAGATATAACGACGTTTTTACAGTAAGCCAATCCCACTGTGAGACTCCCAGTCCCTCACACCATCACTTCCACTGCATCACACACACACCCTCCATTATTTCCACTCCCTCACACACACCCTGTCACTCCTACTCCCTCACACACACACCCTCCATCACTTCCACTCCCTCACACACACACCCTCCGTCCCTCCCACACACCCTGTCACTCCCACTCCCTCACACACAGTATAATGACTCCAGCGTTACAGATGTCATACTTACATTTGCATATATTGAAGAATATATAGTTTGGACTGCATGTCAAATAAGCTGGAGCAATTACATCATCATTCATGAACATGCATAAAAATATGAGTTCTTTGTATGTGTGTTGGGTATTTTCTAGAGGGTATTCTCTGGAGGGTATTTTCTGGGGTGTATTTTCTCAAGGGTATTTTCTGGGGGGCATTCTCTGGAGGATATTTTCTGAAGGGTATTCTCCGGGGGGTATTCTCTGTGGGGTATTTACTGGGGGGTATTTTCTGGAGTGAATTCTCTGGGGCGTATTTTTTGTAGGGTATTTTCTGGGGGGTATTATCTGGAGGGTATTTTCTGGGGGGTTTTCTCTGGAGGGTATTCTATGGGGGGCGTCCCCTGTGGTACCTCCACTGGAGAGTGTCTCAATTGTACACAAATGTTGATCTACAGTAAAGTGGGACCTGTTATTCTCATCATGTGATACTAGAGTCTGCCTTCTTTATTTTATTCTTCTTAATTACTATGTTGCTGGTTTGTTTAAGGATTATTTATACTAACTATGTGGGATTTTGAGAACCATAAATATGTGAAGAATGTGAGAATTATGTATTGCTAAATAACCAATTTTGTGGTCAAAATTCAGTTCTGAAAATGTACATCCAAAATTGTACAGAAACTAAGCAAAACTAAAGGTGAGACACGAAACAAATTGTGAATAAAAACTGAATGCAGTGATGTGGAGGTGCCAACATTTAATATTTTATTCAGAACAGAACTCAAATCACAGATCAAAAGTTTAAACTGAGAGAATGTATAATTTTAAGGGAAAAATATGTTGTTTCAAAATTTGTTGTTTCAAAACAAAGCCCAAAAAAGTTGGGACAAGGCCATTTTTACCACTGTGTGGCGTCCCTCCTTCTTCTTATAACACTCAACAGACGTCTGGGGACAGAGGAGACCGGTTTCTCAACTTTAGAAATAGGAATGCTCTCCCATTCATGTCTAATACAGGCCTCTAACTGTTCAATCGTCTTGGGCCTTCTTTGTCGCACCTTCCTCTTTATGATGCTCCAAATGTTCTCTATAGGTGAAAGATCTGGACTGCAGGCTGGACATTTCAGTACACGGATCTTCTCCTACGTAGCCATGATGTTGTGATTGCTGCAGAATGTGGTCTGGCATTATCTTGTTGAATAATGCAGGGTCTTCCCTGAAAGAGACGACGTCTAGATGGGAGCAGATGTTGTTCTAGATCCTGAACATAGTTCTCTGCATTAATGGTGCCTTTCCAGACATGCAAGCTGCCCATGCCACAAGCACTCATGCAACCCCAGATGCAGGCTTCTGAATGGAGCGTTGATAACAACTTGGGTTATCCTTGTCCTCTCTGGTCCGGAAGTCTCAGTGTTCCATAAAGAACTTCAAATCGTGACTCAATCTGACCACAGAACAGTCTTCCATTTTGCCACACTCCATTTTAAATGACTCCTGACCCAGTGCAAACGTCTGAGCTTGTGGAGCTTACTTAGAAATGGCTTCCTCTTTGCACTTTAGAGTTTCAGCTGGCAACGGAGGAAGGCACGGTGGATTGTGTTCACTGACAATGCTTTCTGGAAGTATTCCTGAGCCCATTCTGTTATTTCCTTGAAAGTGACATTCCTGTTTGAGGTGCAGTGACGTTTAAGGACCCGGAGATCACAAGCATCGAGTAGAGTTTTACGGCCTTGACCCTTACGCTCAGTGATTGTTCCAGATTCTCTGAATGTTTTGATGATATTATGCACGGTTGATGATGATAAGTCTTTGCTATGTCTCTTACTCTACGCTGGGTAACACCATTCTGGTATTGCTCCACTATCTTTCTGCGCAACAACGGTGGAACAGGTGATCCTCTTACCAACTTGGTTTCAGAGAGACACTGACACTCTGAGAAATTGACCTAATTAGTGTTAATTGGTCTTCCAACTGTTCGTTATATGCTCAATTTCCCTTTCCCAGCCACTTATTCATACTTGTCCCAACTTTTTTGGGATTTGTTGACACTGTGAAATTTTGAATCAATATATTTTTCCTTTAAAATGTTACATTTACTCAGATTAAACTTTTGATCTGTCATCTATGTTCTGTTATGATTAAAATAGTGACATTTGCCATCTCCACATCATTGCATTCAGTTTTTATTCACAATTTGTTTAATGGCCCAACTTTTTTGGAACCCGGTTTGTAAACAAACAGCAGCTAGGGAGTCTATGCACTAACCTTCTCATGCTGAAGAGGTGATGGGGAGAAGATCTCATGTTTGGAGGAGCTGGAAACATTCTCGTCCACTCGCTGGACCAGGAGAATAAAGAGACCAATGACTCATTGTGTAAGACAGTGAACCTTCTTCACTGCTGTAAACTCAACTGCTTTATGTGACATCAGATTGAACAGAAAGATGTTGAGAGTCTTGTTTCAGAGTGGGGTGTTCTTCTCTGTTATGTAAATACACGAGTGAAACATCTTTAGTATTCTTCCTCACCTTGTTCATCGGTTCATCTATGAAAACAGTGAAGAAAAAATTAAGTCAGAAAATACATAGATTATATTTACATTATGCTATATCAAAAATATTCCTGGATGAGTTACTGCAGTATACTTCAGCAAGATACGCAGAGATATTAAAAATCTCTGCGTTTCTGTCACAACAACCGTTCGTGTACAACAACCAAGAACATTTAGATCTTCATGGAATGAATGTTATGAATTTATGTTATGACTTTGTGACATGTGTTGTGAAAAGCGCTATACAAATATATTTGATTTGATTTGATATGATTTTAACATTGAATTTTTAAAAATAATTTGGCTCCTATCTCTCCTCCACCTATAATTTCAGAAGCCCTTTGCTTGCACAGTTGTATATGATACATCTGATATCTTGAAATTTCCAGGTCATTCCAGCCCATTGTGGCAGAGGGTTATTGTACCATTTCTGATCTGTCAGTATCAGTATTATTTTTTTACAGTATATATACTGTATATTCTTTACATTTAGAGAATTGATTGCCCTTGGTGTCGTACCTTCAGGTGGTGGACCCACAGCGGGTTTCCGGTAGTCCGGGGTGTGTTGAGTATGGCGTTTGTGTAGTTCCAGTTTATCGTAAACATTTTTGTCAAATTTTTGTAGTTTTTCTATCAGGATCCGGCTGGCTGTAGGGCCTTTCTTTTTAACACTATCAATCAAACAACGTGCTCGATCAGCTCGTTGTGGATTCTGCTGTAGGATTGATTCCACTTCTTCATCACCTAATACTGTCTCTTCTTTCAGATCATCCAGCAGTTGTTTGATCACAGTCTCTGTCAAACTCTCCTTTAACTGAATTCGTACACGTTGAAGCTCTTCATCTAGGGAAAGTAGCATGGTGGAAAAATTACACCATCACTATCAATTCAAAAGCATATTTTTCACATTTTTGTAATCTATGAAGGTCATTTGTATAGGACCTTTTATTAGAAGCATAGATATTTTTTTTTTTTTGTCTTTAAAAGTAGTTGAAAATGAATTATGCAAAAATGAATTATGATACAAGGTCATGTTTCTTACCGGCCATCCTGATTATCTACTGTCACTGCTGAGAATCGGTTTGGTGAATGAAAAAGGTTATTAGATGATCTTAGATTATTTAATATGTCGAAAGCCAAACAACTTTCAAACAAAATGAGACCTTTACAAGGACATTACTGCTAGACACCTCCCTACATCCTGTAGCTTGGCAAAACCCTCTACCCACAAAACGGTTGTTCCTTCTCTGCAGTTCAATTTCCCTCCCTCATGTGATCAGGCAAAATCGTTAATTATAACATAATGAAATAAACACACTTCATTATATGTTAAATAAATAAACAAAACATTTGATAAATGAAACATTAGTTAAGTGCAACCTAATACTAAAATTACCTCACTAACAAGACAATGGTCAGTGTCGGTCAGAAGATTCTCAAGTAGAATAAAAATTTGCTTGGACTTTTCAAAGCATGTGGTCTCGATTCACTGTAAGACAAACAAACAAAAGATTAAAGGGTTCTACCCAGTTCATGCAACAGGTCCACCAATCATATACATATATATAATCATGTACATTCTGAAGTCACAGCGAGGTGTTTACAGGGTGTCGTATTCAACACTGGCAGTATGTGAGGAGAAGGACTAGGTTAATACCCCAGTACTAAAGTAATGTAAACTTTCTACAGAACAAAGACCAACATGGCATATTACAGGCATTTCATAGGTATTTATACACACACACACACACACACACACACATCCACGAAGCGTCACCTCTACTCGGCATGCACACAATCGTCACTCGTGCAAGTCACACACAATTACTGAACACACACACGAACACACGCACACACATACACACACACCTAATAATTTATACACAAACACAGTTGTACAGAGACATAGTAGTAAGGCAGACTTCAATCTACAGTCACTTCCAAAGAAGCAGCAACGGGTGGATAAATTGGTGGATAAATGACACGCCCGCACAAACACCACCCCAACACTGCCAAAAAAACAGTAACCGAGAGCTTGTGGGGGGATGATAATGGACTCGCCCCACAACTACGCCCCACAACTCCCCCTTCTCTTAAACAGAAGCAGGAAGAGATATCAATCCAACCCAAGTCACTAAATATTTTCTAGAAATCCTACTTATGGTTTGCTGGGTGTATATATGTCTGTAAACCATCTGGCCCAGGAATAAAAATCTGTCCAGTGCAGTGCAGTTGGGGTGAAGGAGGGGACATGAGTGGCTGTTGGGAGACATAACAACTGTGATAGGTTGAGACTCAGTAGCAGCATGACGTCAGATTAGTGTTAGATTGAAGGTCTCTACCATGATGGGGAAAGAGTCAATTGTGAAGACTCAAAGAGTATGTGTACATAAAGGACTCATGTATATCATTACCAACCATCAAGAAGTTTGCGACTATACAGGAGGATGGGTTCCCCCCCCTGAGTCTTGGTTCCTCTCAAGGTTTCTTCCTCATGTTCTTGTACCCTTGGCTTGTTCACTGGGGGCTTGGACTTGGACACTTGTAAAGCTACTTTGTGACAACAACTGTTGTAAAAAGCGCTATATAAATAAAATTTGATTGATTGATTGACTGTTGTTAAAGTAAGAGATTTCACCTCAGACATTTCCATCAACTTACCTCCAGCCTACATGAGAGACTTCATTCCTCTCGACTGCGCACATATCCCAACTTGTCAAACAGGCAACAACTGGAAACATTGTGCCAGCATAGCCCAAGAGATACACCCATTAATGGACTTTGGTGTTGGTTTATTGATTGGTTAGCACTGTTCTGTTCCAGTGTGTTAATTCCATAAAGTGAATAGTCACTGGGGGTGACTATGAGCCTTACACCATTAAAACTGACCTTGGCTGGAGCATTGTAGGAGGCTCACCACAGCATGGGAGTCTGACTGGTCTATGTCATCGGGTATCTGTCAGAGAGTTACCACCTGTAACACTCTTGAGTCCGATTTTGCAGGCAAAAAATCATCTGACAAAAGCATATCCCAAGAAATATTTGCTTCCTGCAGATCTTAAAGGAAGGAATACACCAAAACGAGCATAGTCACCTTGAGATGCCTCTTCCATTTAAAGTATGTCCTCACCTACCAGACAATAAGAAGCTGGCTCTGGCTCGGCTGAAGCACCTTAAAAGGAAGCTGGACAGAGATCCTAAGTTCAAAAATGATTATGTGAGCTTTATGGAAGGTGTCTTCAAGGATGATGCAGAGAAAGTAGACACCCAATCAGAGCCTGGGAAAATCTGGTATGTCCTACACCAAGGGGTCTACCGCCCCAAGAAACCAGACAAGATCCGGGTGGTTTTCAACTGCTCTGCTAAGTACGAAGGTACCTCACTAAATGATAATCTGTTAACAGGACCCGACCTTACAAATGGTCTCACAGCTGTATTGTGCCGTTTCCGTAAGCGTCCCATTGCAGTCATGTACGATGTTGAAAAAATGTTCCACAGATTCCATGTCCGCGAAGATGACAGAGACTATTTGCGGTTTCTCTGGTGGGAAAATGGAGACACAAACTCAGAACCCACAGAATACCGCATGAAGGTGCACCTGTTTGGCACGTCGTCTTCCCCAGGGTGTGCAAATTGACACATTGCTAGTCAAAATGAGCAAATGTGCCCCTTTGCAGCTAGCGTCATCAGGAAGCATTTCTATATTGACGATAGCCTCATAAGCGTGAAATCGGTTGGTGAGGCAATTGAGTTAGTAAAGGAAGCCCAATCTGTTTGTGCTAAAGGAAAGTTGCACCTTCACAAATTCCTTTCCAATAACCAAGAGGTCCTAGATTCCATCAATATTGCAGAACGTGCTGCTGTAGAGGTAAAAAATGTCGATCTCAACCATGATGAAATGTGCCATATTTTTGTCAATTGTGATTTTTACACCCCAATTGAAATTTGTCCTCCGCTTTTAACCCATCTGTGCAGTCAGAACACACACACACACACACACACACACACACACACACACACTAGTGGTTACTAGGGGGCTGTGGATCACACGTGCCCAGAGCGGTGGGCAGCCCTAGCCGTGGCGCCCGGGGAACAGTTGGGGTTAGGTGCTTTGCTCAAGGGCACCTCAGTCATGGCCTGTCTGGGAATCGAACCCACGACCCTCCGGTCACAAGACCAGTTCCCTAACCGCCAGGCCATGACTGCCTTCGTGCAAAATGATGACTTACCAGTGCAAAGAGTACTAGGTATAAGATGGAACATTGTTTCTGGCTCCTTTCATCCTTGAAGGAAATAGGGTGCTGCAGGAGATGTGTCAGAGAGGTATGGGCTGGGATGAGCCACTACCCAAGGATTTGAAGCTAAGGTGGGAGATTTGGATGAAGGATTTGGAAAATCTTGAGAAAATCGAGATACCACGATGCTTCATACCTGTTGGCTTTGGTGAGGTCCAGAGGACTGAACTGCATCATTTTTCTGATGCAAGCAGGCAAGGTTATGGCCAGTGCTCATACATCAGGTTGTTGAGCGAAGAGAAGGTGCACTGCTCCTTTCTCATGGGCAAAACTAGAGTCGCGCCAAGTAAAATAGTCACCATACTGGTCAAGGGGATACGACCAGTCTTTGAGGCATTGTTGAAGGCGGGGGTACTTGTTCCATGTGGCAATTCACCAGTGAGAACTCCTATTTTTCCTGTGAGAAAATCTAGGCCGCAGAAGTGTTTGCCTTCTCTCTGGACGGCCTTGGCTCAGTCCTAATCTGATGTTCCTCTGGTGTTCCTAAACTGACCTCGCTGGAGGCGCCGGCCGGTCCCCCCTAATCTCCACTTGGAAGGGGCCACGGCGACACTCAGTCCATCATGCCATCACAAGAACGCTGAGCGTGGAGGGGGCATGCGAGGGGAGAGGCCAATATACATCTGTTAAATCAGTGTTAATTATTTAATGTATTGTCCAATCACATTTAGTTAATCACCTCATGTTCACCTCGTGGACACCGTGTGTGCTTATGATTAAAAGTATAAAAGATGAGATTTCGGAGTGGGGAATTAGCTCTCTGTGACAGACTGTCACGTTGAGGACCCCGGCCCCTCCCTTTTGGGCGTGTGTATACGTTGTCCACGTGCTTTGTCTGCGTCAGTGAACTCCGTGGTGATGGCTATGTCGTGTGAATAATGTGTCTCACCTGTGAATCGTCTCGTAATCACGTGGGGCTAATGTGGTCTGTCTATTTAATGTGCGCTCGCGCAGTGTCCTGTGCTCGTCGTTGTCTATGTCTACACGTGGCTGTGTGTGTTTACTGTTCAACGTGTGCTATTGCGCAATATCAGTGAAATAAAGCGTGACGTCTGTCACGAAAAAAATGGATTCTGTGTCTCGTCCGTCTGTCGTCGCCCAGCGTCACACAGACGCCTTGTGTGTATGTAACAGATCTCTGGATTAATCCATACTTTGTTAAATAAATCATTGTACTTTATTATCTTACCCAACTGCTTGTGACTTTTATTGTGCTCACCATTTAAGGGTTTCAGAATTTCAACCACACTGCAGCAGTAACTTCAGCAGCCATGAGCAACATGTTGAGGGAGGAATTAGAGTTCAAGATCGATGAAGAATATTATTGGACAGATTCTCAAGTTTTACTTGGCTATATCAATAACGAAGCGTGAAGGTTCCATGTCTTTGTCGCGAACAGAGTCCAGAGAATTTGTGAAACCACTGACAGAAGACAATGGCACAACATCAACACAGAAGAAAACCCAGCCGACCACGCCTCCAGAGGCCTCAAGGTGGCTGACCTTATCAACTCAAATTGGTTCCCTGGTCCAAAGTTCTTATGGGAAAAAAAATAACCAAAAACCAGATTACCTCAGAGCTGCTGGTGGGAGATGCAGAAGTGAGGTTCATACAGGTGCTGAAAACTGAGGCTACAAGGCAATTTGACATTTAAAACCACCTGTCATGGTTTTCAAAATGGACCACAGAAGTCAATGTCATTGCTCGTATCCAGCGGTTGGCTAAGAGGGTCAAGACCACAGAACCTTTAAATGTGGAATAGAGAAGGTAGGCTGCACTATTATCAACAAGATACCTTCCGAGAAGAGTTGAACACACTCAACCAGAAATCAGGAAAGCCGCCTCATAACCTCCAACTCTATCAACTCGATCCGTTCCTCCATGATTGTATAATGAGAGTGGGAGGAAGACTGAGAAGGAAATCTGAGCCTCTTGAGTTGAGACACCCAGTAATCCTTCCTAAAAATGGCATTGTCACAAACCTCATCATTGCATATGATTATGACAAAGTACAACATCAAGGAAGAGGACAAACTCTCAATGATCTAAGAGCCAACGGTTGCTGGATAGTTGGTGGAAGTAAAGCAGTAGCCCAATACATCAAGCAGTGCATATGGTGTAGGAGGGTGCGTTCACCACTGGAGGAACAACGGATGACGGATTTACAAAGTGACCGTGCAGATTGGAGAACAAAAATTAGGAAAAAGGGTGAACACCATAACCAGCCATCCACTGTTCAAAGACCCATTCAGAAGTAAGTAGTTCTAGTGAAGAGTAGCTAAAAGGGAGGGCAATATCGGTCATTGATAAAATGTCTCCTTTCTAAAAGCTAAAAGTGGTTATTATACTGCTGTTCATCCTTAATTGGTTATTTTTGTATGTTGAGATATAAATTCTGTTGTTAATTAATTGGCGTTGTTGAATTTATTAGTGTGTAAAATTATATGGTTAATTTTCAAATATTACAGGAATGTGTTACAGGAAACAACAGAACTATGCTTAGAAATTATTATTGATTATTTAATGAAGAATGTAAGTGTATTTCACATCTCCATTTGTGTTAATCAAGGTTAATTTGGTGGGAGTGTAGCTGACGCTTGAAATACAGCAATGTGTTACCGTGGCAGTGCCAGATGTGGGATTCTTAAATTTCATTTCTGATAGTTTTTTTATGTTACATAAAATTGATTAAATTTGCAATGCAATTCATAGTTATGCTGTTAGACCTTATTGAATTTATAAATTTGTGGAGAGACATCATTTCCTGTCTGGTAACATGCGAGAGAAATTGTGAGTGGAAAACTAAATGAAAGAGAAAAGGATGAGAGATAATACTGACTACTGGCTAAATAGGCACACATGGTAACTATTGTAAAAATTAGAATTTGTGTACCTTTGACGGCTCCGGACCCTTCCCTGTGGGCGTGCCGCTACGTTGTCTGCGTGTCGTTATGTCCATGTTTGTACTTCCGTGGGTGTGAGTTGTTTGTGAACGTGTTCGTAGTCGCACCTGTGCCTTGTCTCGAGATCACGAGGGTTTGAGTTCATCACCTATTTAATGTGCGTTCGCGCAGTGTCTTGTGCTCGTCTTTGTCTAAAGCTACGTGTCTGCGTGAGTGTGATTTAGTGCTGCTCGCGCTCCATCCGGAGCTTACAGTTGTGATCAAATTTATTCAACCCCCACTGAAATAAAGTGTTTTGGCCAGTTTGACATTGATTTTGATCATTTCAGTCATCTTATTTACAATTATATCAAAGAGGCACTTATAAATTAGACAAACATAACATAATATTTATGATGGAATAACCACAAATGTCTTTACTGTGCTCACATCATTATCAGTTTTATTCAACCCCCTAGTGACATTATTTTTTAGTACTTAGTACAACATCCTTTTCCAGTTATGACAGCTTTCAAGCGTGAAGCATAGCTTGACACAAGTGTCTTGCAGCGACCTATGGGTATCTTAGCCCATTCTTCATGGGCAAAAGCCTCCAGTTCAGTCACATTCTTAGGCTTGCGCACTGCAACTGCCTTCTTTAGGTCCCACCAGAGGTTCTCAATTGGATTTAAGTCTGGTGATTGCGATGGCCACTCTAGAATGTTCCAGCCTTTCATGTTCAACCATGCTCTAGTGGACTTGGATGTGTGCTTCGGATCATTGTCCTGTTGGAAGGTCCAACGTCTCCCAAGCCGCAGGTTTGTGACTGACTCCATCACATTTTCCTCCAAGATCTCCTGGTACTGAAGGGAATTCATGGTACCCTGCACACGTTGAAGCTTTCCTGTACCATTAGAAGCAAAACAGCCCCAAAGCATAATTGACCCCCCGCCATGCTTCACAGTAGGCAAGGTGTTCTTTTGTTCATAAGCCTGGTTCTTCCTTCTCCAAACATAGCGCTGGCCCAAACAGTTCTAATTTAGTTTCATCTGACCACAGTACACTGTTCCAAAACCTTTGTGGCTTGTCCACATGACTTTTGGCATACTGCAGTCGACTTTTCTTGTTCTTTGGAGTCAGCAAGGGGGTGCGTCTGGGCGTTCTGGCATGGAGGTCTTCGTTATGCAGTGCGCGCCTTATTGTCTGAGCTGAAACTTCAGTGCCCACATCTGACAGGTCTTTTTTCAGTTCCTTAGCAGTCACGCGGGGATTTTTCTCCACATTACGCTTCAGGTAGCGCACAGCAGTCGCGGTCAGGATCTTCTTTCTGCCACGACCAGGTAACGTTTCCACTGTGCCCTTTAACTTGAACTTGCGAATGATACTTCCGATAGTGTCTCTTGGAATATTTAACAACTTCGCAATCTTTTTATATCCATTGCCATTCTTGTGAAGAGCAATAACCTCTTCTCTTGTCTTCTGGGACCATTCTCTTGCCTTCACCATGCTTGGAAACACACCAGTAGATGTCTAGAAGGAGCTGAGTTTCACAGTCCTTTTAAATCTGCCTAATTGGTGCTTATCATGCTTGATTGCTGCTCGTTGACATCCACAGATGTTTTCAATACCTGATGGAAAACACTGGAATGAACCTCTGTTCTTAGGAGTGGTAGTCGTAAAGGGGTTGAATAATTGTGTCAATGAAGAAATCACAAAAAGGCCATTTAATACTTTATGACAAAAAAAATTGATGCTATCTTAGTTGCATTTAGTTCTTTAACAAGTCCTTGTAAGATTTCATTATGAACACAATTACAAATGTGCACTGAATTCCATAAAACCCTTCGCAGCATTGGGGGTTGAATAAATTTGATCACAACTGTATACGTCTACTTGTAAAATAAACGTCTTTATGTTCAACGTGAACGTTGAGGTGCCTGCCTCCTCCACCACGCATTACAAGAAGAAAGTTTTCTGAAAATAAAGTATGTGAAATGTGTTTTTTATTGTCAGTTTTCACAGTGTTCCGTTACTTGGTAAAGAAAATAAAATGCTTGTGGACATCAGTAAGAAGCGTGAATCTTGTTACCAGAGTAGATACATGAAAACAATTACACAGATGACAAGACATTAAATAATTAAATAAAATTAAATAAATAATTTAAAAAGCTAGAACGGACCGCTTTTGATATATCGTACCGTAAGTTGTTGAGCAGGGGTGGCAAACGTAACACTCGTGACGGAGTGTTTTTTCAATAGCCCTGAAATAAATGCTACGGTTTTGTTTTGGTCCGTATCCAGTTAATCAGGAATGAGATTGGGTCCGGACAGGACTGCGTTCGGGTCCGGATCCGGACCGCGGTCCGCCAGTTGAGTACCCCTGGTCTAGAGCATATTGGCATATGCTTGGACGCTACGGGTTGCCTCCGATGGTGGGAGGGATCTTGGTATCCCACTGGTCAGCTATCGCCCGCCTCAAGTCGGGCAGCCCCCGGCCAATAAGGTGTGACCCGTCACTGTTTGTCTGCTTCAAGGGGTGCTTGAAGCTTAGGTATGTTACTGAAGAGCAGACTGTAAATACTGCACTTGACAAGCAAAAAAAAAGGGAATTAAAATAAAAAATGCCAGTGCTTAGACTGGCAACTTGGAATGTCAGGACCATGTGCCCTGGTCTATCAGACAACTTGCAACAAGTTGAAGACTCCAGAAAAACGGCCATAATCGACCGTGAGCTGAACAGGTTAAATATTGATATTGCTGCTCTGCAAGAAACCAGGCTTTCATCTAGTGGCAGCCTCAGGGAAAAGGACTACACATTCTTTTGGCAAGGAAAAGAGTCAGAGGAGCCCCGCGTATATGGTGTTGGATTTCCAGTGAGGAATTCCCTGCTGTCTGCAGTTGAACCACTCTCCCAAGGCTCGGCTAGAATCCTCTCTCCACGTCTCTCCACCTCATCAGGCTGGGTTAGTATTCTGAGCATTTATGCTCCTACCCTTTGCTCCAGTGCTGGAGTGAAGGACAAGTTTTATGTTGAGCTGGAAGCTACTATAAATGGGATCTCTGCAACAGAGCATTTATACCTGCTTGGGGATTTCAATGCCTGAATTCAATGCCCCGCTGTGTCAGCCGTTTTGGAGTTGGCAAATTAAATGAAAATGGGCAGAGACTTCTGAAACTTTGTTTTTATCATGACTTGTGCATCACAAAACCTTCTTTCAGACAAAACCCAGTCACAGAGTGTCCTGGCGGCATCCCAGGTCAAATCACTGGCACCAGCTAGATCTTGTTATTACCAGAAGAAGATCACTGTGCTGCGTCCGCATAACTTGAAGCTACCATAGCCTAGATTGTGACAGCGATCACTCACTTGTTGGGACTAAAGTTCGCCTTCAACCAAGATTGATTCATAATTCAAAACTGAAAGGGAAACCTCGTATCAACACGGCGATGGTCCTTATTCCAGACCTCCAGGCACGCTTTGTAAGTTCCATACAAGAGGCTCTTACGGACTGTCCAACGAGCAGTGTGGAGGAGAGATGGGAGCACATCCGCAATACCACCTATAACTGTGCTATAGATACTTTTGGCAAGCGTGAGAGGAAGAATCCAGACTGGTTTGAAGCAGGGATTGTAGAACTCGAGCCAGCGATTGAGGTAAAACATGCAGCACTGCTAGAGTACAAGAGATGCCATTCAGAGGTGGCCATAGCTGCACTTAGGAAAGCCAGAAATAATTCCCAGCAAATTGCTCGGAAATGTGTCAACGACTACTGGTGCAGCTTATGCCAGAACATCCAACTCTCTGCTGACAGTGGAAACATATGTGCCATGTACGAAGGCATGAAGAAAGTGTTTGGTCCAATCATCACAAAGATAGCTCCTCTGAAATCTGCAACAGGCTACATTATAACAGACCGTGGCAGACAGATGGAGAGATGGGTGGAGCATTACCAGCAGTTTTACTCTTGTGAGAATGTTGTCACTGATTCAGCAGTTGAGCACATTGACTCCTTGCCAGTCATGGAGGATCTGGATACCTTGCCCTCCCTGGAGGAGCTAGGCAGGGCCATTGACTCTCTTGCCAGCGGTAAGGCACCAGGAAGTGACGGAATTCCGCCCGAGGTTATCAAGGCTGGGAAACACTCTGCACTCCTTGACCACCTTCATGAGCTTCTGCTGCAATGCTGGCAGGAAGGACTAGTTCCACAGTACATGCGTGACGCCAATATTATTACACTCTACAAAAACAAAGGTGATCGCAGCGACTGTAATGAGTACCGTGGAATCTCCCTCCTTAGTTGTGTTGGCAAGGTCTTCGCTCATGTGGTCCTAAACAGGCTTCATCTTCTTGCAGATCGTGTCTATCCGGAGGCGCAATGTGGCTTCAGAGCGGGAAGGTCAACTGTTGATATGGTCTTTTCGCTTAGACAACTACAAGAGAAGTGCCGTGAGCAGAGACAATCACTTTACATTGCCTTTATAGATTTAAAGAAGGCTTTTGATTTGGTTAGCAGGAGTGGCCTTTTCACCCTTCTACGCAGGATTGGATGTCCTCCAAAACTTCTGAAGATGATTATCTCCTTCCATGAAGACATGAGAGGTACAGTCCAGTACGATGCATCAACTTCAGAGTCCTTCCCAATTCGCAGTGGTGAGAAACAGGGTTGTGTTCTTGCTCCAACGCTCTTCAGCATATTCTTCTCCCTGTTGCTGCAGCGTGCTTTTGACCGGTCAGAGGATGGAATTTACATCCACACAAGAACGGACGGTGATTTGTTCAATCTCGCCCGCCTCCGTGCGAAGACCAAGGTGTGCAAGTTCCTGTTAAGGTCATTGTTGTTCACAGATGATGTTACTCTAACTACGGAAGTTGAGCTTCAACAACTTGTCAACCATCTGGCACATGCAAGTGATGAGTTTGGTCTGTCCATCAGTATTACAAAGACCATCATCTTGAGTCAAGGTGTCAGCTCTACCCTCTGTATAGCTATTGGTGAACACACTCTAAACGTGGTGGAGAGCTTCATCTACCTTGGCTCCACCATCTCCAGTAATCTCTCGCTGGACCCTGAGTTAAATACTCGGATCGGCAAAGCAGCAGCAGCGTTGGCCCAACTGAATAAAAGGGTTTGGAGTAATTCCATGCTGACCACAAGCACTAAGATGAAGGTGTATCAGGCCTGTGTTTTGAGCACTTTGCTCTATGGCAGTGAAACATGGACCTTATACTCTTGTCAAGAACACCGACTCAACACTTTTCATCTGCGCTGTTTGAGGAAGATTCTAGGTATCAGCTAGCAAGACCATGTTTCAAACAAGGATGTGCTAGCAAAAGCAAAAATACCTAGTATGTTTGCTCTCCTTTCCCAGCGACGACTACATTGGCTTGGTCATGTCATACGAAAGCAAGAGGGTCGGATCCCTAAAGACATCTTATACGGTGAGCTTACCCTGGGTTCCAGATGCACAGGCAGGCCACTTCACCGCTTCAAAGATGTGTGCAAGAGAGATCTCCGGGATGGCAACATCCACCTGAGTAAACTGGAGGTCATAGCTGCTGACCGTGCAGCTTGGAGAAGTGTAGTCAAGACCAGCATTGATTTAGGTGAGAGAAGAAGAGTGGACCAGTGGGAGGTTAAGAGAATATGCAAGCAACAGGCTGTAGTGCCAGTAAACTCTAACGTTGACCTTGCCTGCATAAATTGCAGCAGACTGTGCCGTTGAGCCATGTTAGGCGTTGTAACTATACTGGCCAAAACCAAGGCGCGAATTCCATTGTCTCTTGAGACAGATGGATGCCAACAATAGTAACGAAGTAGAACAACTTCACTACTGTACTTAAGTACTAAAATGCTGTATCTGTACTTTACTGGAGTATTATTTTTTTCTCCTACTTTCACTTTTACTTCACTACATATTTTCCATCAGTTTAATACTTTTACTCCCAAACATTTTTTACGTGCTGTATAGTTACTCGTTACAATTATAAACATGTTAGCTGGCGCTGTCACCGGGTCAAGCAATCAGGCTGTCTTATGAGAAAACTGTGCATGCTCCGGTCGCGTCTCGTTTACTCTGCTGCTGTCACGGAGGCCGCCAGAGGGCGCCCAAACACACACCTTCGGTCACACGCACACCCACAACCACACGCAGCACACCCTCGCAGCCTCAGTCACTCCCACCTTCCCGATCACCAGAATACTAGCACCTGTCTCTAATCAGCTGGGGTGTATTTATTCCCACAGCTCACGCCGTCCAGTGCTGCGCATTCACCTGGCTACCCCGCCTTGCTCTGTGGGAGAAAAGAGTATTACTCACCTGTGTGCCTTCGTCTTCGTTGCTCACTTGTCTTCTATATTTCTTTTTGCTTTACTGTTTCTACTGCTGTGGTGCCTGAGTTCCTAAGTTTCAATGGAGAATAAAACAGGTCACCCTCAGCCTCTGTCTCCTGCTGCTTCTGTCCCAGCGTCACAGAATGCGCAGCCTTCAGCAGCAGGAGCAGAACAGCTATCTCCAGTAGAGATCCTAGCTCTACAAGGAAGAACTATCGGTAAGCAACAACAGGAGTTCGAGGAGATGTGGGCTCTTATGCAGATGATGTCCAGTTGTTTGCAGAGTATTACGTCCCAAGCGAGGACGCCCTCATCCCCCGATTCCGAGGAGGATAAGGTCCACATTGCGCCACCAGAGCCCTACAACGGAGACCCAGAGAAGTGTAAGGGCTTCTTGATGCAGTGTGGACTCTATTTCACATACCACTCCACACGGAGTGACAACGCGAGGGTAGCGTATGTACTTTCCAGCCTGACCGGTAAGGCGTTGGAATGGGGAACCGCGCTCAGCAAAAGCGCCTCACCTCTCCTGTCGGCTTATGACGCGTTTGTCGCCGAACTGCGGGAGGTCTTCCATCATCCTCGGCAGGGCAGCACCTGCGGGCAGAGCCTGTTCAAACTCCGGCAGGGCACGTGTTCGGCTGCGGAGTACGCTCTGGACTTCCACACGTTGGCGGCCAGTACAGGCTGGAATGACGCCGCCTTGGTGGACCCGGAGTTGCAGGCCGAGTTAGCCTGCAGACAGGAGGGGCAGAACTTTAATCAGGTGGTCCGGTTGGCGGTTACATACGACCGCCTCGTACAGGAGAGAGGTGGTCGCGCGCCACAAGGTCCGGCTCTCGGGAACCCCTCACAGGATAGGCCAATCAGACGGTGGAGCCCATGCAGATCGGGGAGACGACAGCCGCCAAGGAGCCCGCTCACCCGAGCGGTGGCAGAGCTCGAGTGAGTAACTCCTTGCTTGGAAAATTGCTCTCCATCAATGCTGTGATTTCTTATAAGGGCTGTTCTGTGGGGGTTTCTGCCCTAGTGGACTCGGGAGCGTCGGGGAACCTGATGGACCGGACCCTGGCAGAGCGTCTCGAAGTTCCCCTCAGGCCATTGGAGGAACCGAGGCGCGTGCATGCACTGGATGGCCAGCCTGTGGGCGGGGGGTTGATACAGTTTCGCACAGCACCCCTACGTCTCACTATCCAGGGTCACACAGAGCACATTTAATTTCATGTTTTGTCTCATTTGCGTTACTCCCTCACACTCGGTTTGCCCTGGCTCCATCTGCACAACCCTCAGATAAGATGGTCCTCTGGTCGCATACTACGCTGGTCGACTCCGGTTAGACGCGCCTGCCGTAGAGCCACAGTTAAGCTACCACCTCACCGTCCTTGGGATTGTACTATCACACTTAAGGAGGGAACGACTCCCTCCAAGGGCAGAGTGTATCCTCTGTCCCAGGAGGAGAATAAGATCATGGAGCAGTATGTCAGGGAAGCCTTAGCGCAGGGCTACATCGTTCCCTCCACCTCGCCCGCCTCAGCCAGTGTTTTCTTTGTAAAGAAGAAGGATGGTGGTCTGAGGCCATGCGTGGATTATCGAGGGCTCAATTCCCTCCTAGTGGGCTACTCCTACCCTCTGCCTCTGGTGCCATCGACGCTGGAGCAGCTGCGGTCAGCGAGTGTGTTCACTAAACTAGATCTGCATAGCGCCTACAACCTCATACGCGTGCGCGAGGAGGATGAATGGAAGACGGCGTTTAGCACGACCACTGGTCATTATCAGTACCGGGTCTTGCCTTACGGCTTGGCCTCGGCTCCGTCGTTCTTCCAGGCATACATTAACGAGGTCCTGCGCGAGTATTTGAATAAATGCGTCGTCACTTATATTGATGACATCCTCGTTTATTCACCCTCCATGGACCAACATGTGTGTGACGTGCGCGCCATCCTGGGCACTCTCTTGCGCAATAGGCTCTATTGCAAGCTAGAGAAGTGCGAGTTTCATCTCACCGAGGTAAGCGTCCTGGGTTACATCATCAGGCCAGGTTCGGTGCACATGCAGCCTGGCAAGGTGGAGGCGGTGATGGGATGGAACAAGCCTCACACACGGCGCGAACTACAGCGATTTCTGGGTTTAGCGAATTTTTACAGGCGTTTCATCCGGTCATATAGCCGCATAGCAAGGCCGATTACTGACCTACTGCGTGGGGGGGTTAAGCGGTTGCAGTGGACCGCTGCGGCGGAGCAGGCTTTTGAGGCTTTAAAAAGGGCATTCGCAACGGCTCCGGTATTGCATCAGCCTGATCCTAGCAAGCCCTTCATCGTTGAAGTGGACGCTTCGGATGTGAGAGTGGGAGCTGCGCTGTCCCAGCGATTCAAGAAGCACAGCTCTCCCAAGCCGATCGCTTTCTTTTCTAAGAAGCTGAGCTCCGCTGAAAGGAGTTACGGGGTAGGTGACCGTGAGCTGTTGGCGATGAAACTAGCCTTTGAGGAGTGGAGGCATTGGTTGGAGGGAGCGAGACATCACTTTAGCGTTATCATGGACCACAAAAATCTGGAGTACCTGAAAACCACCAAGTGAATGAACGCACGACAAGCCCGCTGGTCTTTATTCTCGAGGTTTCGTTTTCAGGTCACCTACCGCCCCGGGGATAAGAACACACGAGCCGATGCCCTCTCTCGGTCCTTTCCCGAGAGCAAGGAGTCCATGGAGGAGGAATCCATACTCCCTGCGGAGTGCTTTCTCAACTCTGTGGAGTGGGAGATCGACAGGGCGATCTCCGCAGCCTATCCGCATCCCCGATGTCCTCCTCATCGCAGGTATGTTCCCCCGGCACAACACACTGCCCTCATTACCTGGGCTCATTCGTCTCTTGGCACAGGACATCCCGGGTCCACCCGTACCTTGCAAGTGCTGGGAGCCCGTTACTGGTGGCCCAGTATGCATCGAGACATCTTGCGCCACGTTGCGTCATGCACCGAGTGCGCGCGGAGCAAAGTGCCGCGCACTCCTCCGGCTGGCAAGCTACTGCCGCTCCCCGTCCCCAGGCAGCCCTGGACGCACATAGCTGTGGACTTTGTCACGGACCTGCCTGTGTTGGAGGGTAACAACACCATCCTTACCGTCATAGACAGGTTCTCTAAGATGGTGAGGTTCATAGCGCTTCCAGGGTTGCCAACAGCGTGGGAGACAGCAGAGGTGCTGCTCCGCGAGGTGTTTCGGCTTTACGGAATCCCTGAAGACATTGTTTCCGATCGAGGACCACAGTTCACCTCTCGGGTCTGGAGAGAGTTCCTCGCAAAGCTGAACATCACGGTCAGTCTGACATCTGGCTACCACCCACAGGCTAACGGGCAAGTAGAGCGCGCAAACCAAGAGCTGGGACGGTTCCTGCGTGCCTATTGCAGTGAGTATCCCGACACCTGGAGTTCGCTGCTCATGTGGGCTGAATACGCTCAGAACTCCTTGGTTCAGTCCAGCACCAGACTAACACCCTTTGAGTGCGTTCTAGGGAGACAGCCGGCTCTATATCCCTGGAACGCTGCCACATCCGACCAACCGATTGTGGAGGACTGGTGTAGGAGAAGCGAGCGAGTGTGGGCTGATACGCACCGCAAGCTGCAGTGCAACGCTTCAAGGCTAAAGCAAACCGGCGGAGAAGCGAAGCCCCGGAGTACCACGCAAGGGACAAGGTATGGGTGTCAACCAGCTATGGTTGTCTCGGGCCAAGGGGTAAGCTGACGAACCGTTACGCGGGGCCCTACGTCATTGCCCAACGCGTTAACCCCGTTACATACCAGCTTCGACTGCCGGGGGACAGAAGAGTGTCCAGAGCCTTCCACGTTTCAGCCCTGAAGCCGTACCGGGAGGGTCTTCTGAGCGCGGAGGCGAGACCGAGATCGCCGTCAAGTCTGCTGTCAGACGGACCTGCACACCACGTTCTGAGGTTGCTGAACTCTCGGCGTCAGGGTGGAGCACTGCAATATCTGGTGGACTGGGAGGGCTACGGTCCTGAGGAGCGGTCGTGGGTTCCGGCTTCTCAGGTGCTGGACCCCTCCATGCTCACCTCCTTCCATCGAGAGCATCCCAGTCTTCCTGCTCCGGGCCGTCCGGGACGCCCGAGGAAAGTCCGGCTGGAGGGATCCTTGGGGAGGGGTTCTGTCACTGTAGGCCAGCCCGGAGGCCGCCAGAGGGCGCCCAAACACACACCTTCGGTCACACGCACACCCACAACCACACGCAGCACACCCTCGCAGCCTCGGTCACTCCCACCTTCCCGATCACCAGAATACTAGCACCTGTCTCTAATCAGCTGGGGTGTATTTATTCCCACAGGTCGCGCCGTCCAGTGCTGCGCATTCACCTGGCTACCCCGCCTCGCTCCGTGGGAGAAAAGAGTATTACTCACCTGTGTGCCTTCGTCTTCATTGCTCGCTTGTCTTCTATATTTCTTTTTGCTTTACTGTTTCTACTGCCGTGGTGGAGTTCCTAAGTTTCAATGGAGAATAAAACAGGTCACCCTCAGCCTCTGTCTCCTGCTGCTTCTGTCCCAGCGTCACAGCTGCTGCCTTCAATGAAAAATTGCGCTTCGTAATCTAGGTTCACTTGACACGTCGTGACTGCCGCAAGCGTGTGGGTCCGCGCGGCAAAAAAGACGCAATCGCGGTGGCTCCCCCATGCGCATCTCATTAAAAGAGATGGTACCGTGTTTGGTAACAGCAGAAGAGCAGCATAAGTACTGCATAATAAGCTTGTTGGCGTTTTAATGTACATATATTGGCACCTTCTACACCTTCAACATCGAGTGATCGTGGCAGTGAGGGTGAGGAAGGAGACCACCCTGGCCCTACTTAGAGAAAGTGCTACTTGTTTGTACATACAGAACACTTGTATTTGTGGTCTTTGACATCTTTGATTTGTAAGTGATATATAAAAATAATTGATAATCAAACTTTGCTTTCTTTAATTAATTCAAAACACAATACTTGTACTTTTTACTTTCATTACTTAATTAATACATTTTAGAATAAATTACTTGCAATACTTAAGTACAAAAAATGCTAAATACTTCTGTACTTCTACTTAAGTAAAGTTTTTAAAGTTTTTTAAACACTTCAACTTCTACTCAAGTCAATTTTTTGATAGACTACTTGTACTTTTACTCAAGTATGGGTCTCTAATACTTATACAACACTGCGAGTTCTCGAGTCTCTGCCATGAATATCCTCATACTAAACTACTCATGTCTGCTATGGCACTGCTGGAGTGTGACTTGTATGGAGTGATTTTTGTTTCAATAGTTCCACAAAAGCAAAAGTAAATCCAAGAGCAGAAAGTATATGTTATGAATGCAAAACAGAAAAAAAATATATCAAAAGTATATATTTTTTATATAATTGGTTATTTGAAACTTATTTTCGTTTGCATTTTGACAAGTTTTTGGTTCCGTTGTTTTTGTTTTTTTGGATTTTCCCAGTAAGGTCTTTTGCTTCTGGAATCTCTCTTTGCTTCTGCTTCGTTTTTTGCTTCTGACTTTTGGAACACATTTCACGTGTGGGAGGGTCTTAGATGAAGGCGTTCCTCTGCAATCTCCATTGGTCACTGATTCCGGACTGACACAGAGCTCTGAGACCGCCTCTGGGACCAAGACACGCCCACCCCACCAGCTTCCCAGCGTTTTCAAACATGGCGGAACGCGCTGGTTCTGTTTCACAGTAGCATGTAAACTAAGTTTTACCATAAAAGTTTATACAAAGGTTATAATTAATTGGTAAATGGTCTGTAGATATTGCAAATGTACACTGTATAATAACTACATTAAGCATGGCAGTTATTATTTAGCACACTTCACCAGCGCAAGCTTTTTAAAATTTTAGTGAACTGGTTCCAGGCATGAAAATCTGTCACCTTGCGGCGAAATTCGCCGTTTTGAAGTTTTCATATTTTGCGGTAAAACAAACTTATGAAAAATAGGTAGATAGTAAAATAAGAAACATTTTTTGTAGTTCTAAATGATGAACCCTGGTATTTTTTATCGCCATCTGGAATGGCGAAAGCGGCTCGCGTTTACGGATCTGGCTCCATATATTGACAAGACAGGTCAATATTTTTCAGCGCAACATTACCGTGAGAGAAGTCAACAGGGAAGAGCGTGTTTAAAGCTAGCCTTTAAATTATTTTTAATTTAATCGCTGCTGTAGCTTCTGTCACCGTTTTGCTACATTCACAATAGTAGCGACTAGTTACTCGCTCCTCCAGTAGCCTAACGTTCGCTCGCGTCCCCGCGGGTCTAAAGTGAAAAGGACACTAATCCGCACTCTGCGTTTCAATGGACTACTCTTCTTACTCCCACCCCTCCAAGTTAAAATCTTTTTGTTTTTATCTCTGAGTCGGACAGTGTCTGAATGTCATGTCTGACATGTATTATGTTTAGTATCTCTATGTTCAATGGTTCAATGAATATTGTTCACTTCTTAATAAAATATGGACAGCACAAGATGCATGTGATGTGTGTTTGTGTGTGGTACCTGCAGAACACTGAAAAACTGTGAGTGAACAAAGCTGGTTGTATATAGGGTGGCCACTTTTTAGTATTGCTTTAATTTTGGTATTTGGCTTTAATTTTGGTATTTTTTACTATTATCGATTTTACTATATTTGGCATCACCTCTCGTACACCAGCTGCCTCCCACCCCCCGTCCGTCGCCGTATCCCCGTGCCGTCACCTGTCGCCATACCAGATACTCATATTTCTTCCACACATCAATGTTCTCTCCATCCAGTTCACTAAAATTTTTAAAAGCTCGTGCTGGTGAGCATGCTTAATGTAGTTATTATACAGTGTACATTTGCAATATCTACAGACAATTTAGCAATTAATTATAACCTTTGTATAAACTTTTATGGTAAAACTTAGTTTACATGCTACTGTGAAACAGAACCACCGCGTTCCGCCATGTTTGAAAACGCTGGGAAGCTGGTGGGGTGGGCGTGGCTTGGTCCCAGAGGCGGTCTCAGAGCTCTGTGTCAGTCCGGAATCAGTGACCAATGGAGATTGCAGAGGAACGCCTTCATCTAAGACCCTCCCACACGTGAAATGTGTTCCAAAAGTCAGAAGCAAAAAACGAAGCAGAAGCAAAGAGATTCCAGAAGCAAAAGACCTTACTGGGAAAATCCAAAAAAACAAAAACAATGGAACCAAAAACTTGTCAAAATGCAAACGAAAATAAGTTTCAAATAACCAATTATATAAAAAATATATACTTTTGATATATTTTTTCTGTTTTGCATTCATAACATATACTTTCTGCTCTTGGATTTACTTTTGCTTTTGTGGAACTATTGAAACAAAAATCACACCATAGACTTGACATGTGCAATGGATTGCACACAAAGCAACAGGGTGTGGGAAATGGTATGATGGTATGACTGATTCAGCCTGTCCTACAAATCGGTCTCTCCACACAATCCAGTGCCTTACATGTTACTTCACAAGGTCCCTATATTTTGAAGTCACTGCGAGATGTTTACACGGTGTCGTATTCATCACAGGTAGGATATGAGGACAGGTACTATGTTATAAACAAACCCCACAAATGCTTCAAATGTAAACAAACATGGATTGTCATGGCCAGCGATGTCAGTAACGCGTTACTTAGTAACGCGTTACTCTAATCTTACCACTTTTTTCGGTAACGAGTAATATAACGCGCTACTATTTCCAGTCCAGTAATCAGATTAAAGTTACTTATCCAAATAACTGTGCGTTACTATTTTTATTTTCCCTAGTAAAAATATATATTTTTGCTTTCTTCTTGGCTCAGTTCTACTTTTGCGTCTGACCGTAGCACTCGACTCCGCACGCTGCGCGCGACCCTGTGAGAGCGCGAGCGCGTTTTACAAGTCATTTTTTGCAGTGTCCTCCCGTAACGATATGTGGTAGTATAAAGAAACACCCCTCAAAAACAGGGGAAGGAACATTTACCTGAAGAATTTTAATTTTGCACTGTGTTCCACGTTTGAAAAGTGCTGGAATTTTGACTAACGTCGCCTACTTTAAAATGCTTGAAATTGTAATGGTATTTCGTTTCACAAGCTGTCTGACTGAACAGGGGTGGGTTTCCTGAAACGTTCGTAGCGTTAAGTACTTCTTAACCTCGTACGTTTCATACGAGGTTACGAAGTACTTGGCGCTACGAACGTTTCGGGAAACCCACCCCAGTTCGCTTGTATTACGTTTACAAATAAATTTACAAATATTACCGCGCAGCTACACAAACGTAATGTCAGGGGGGGGGGGCGACTGAGCGCGCCAGGGTTGCAAAGTTTCCCTCCTCGGGATTTTTGGATTAAGCAGTTTCTGCCTCGGTTACCGAACCTGCTTCAATACATTGTTACTGTTAAAAATGCACTTCCAATAAAGTGAGTATTGGAAAATTTTATTTTGCTGCTGAATGTAACTACTAAAGTAACTTGTAATCGAACGTAGTTACTTTTAAAATCAAGAAATATGTAACGTAACTAAGTTACTTTTAAAAGGAGTAATCAGTAATCAGTAATCGGATTACTTTCTCAAGGTAACTTAGCCATCACTGGTCATGGCTATGGCTGGAGTACTGGACGTGGGGCCTTTGGCTGTAAGGAGTTTATAGGGAGACAATACTGACTGGTGCAACGCGTAAAGAATGTGGGAAACAAATTAAAAACACTCAAATACTACATCAAACTTCATAAGCACCTGAAAACACACCTGAATGTTTGTTTAGTTTACGTTCGTCATTAAAGCTGCCATAGCCCCAGTGTAGTGGCCACTTGTAAACAAACAAAACAACCATTTACATTTTTAGTATTATACTCCCTACATTTATTGTATTACATGGTGATGTAAACTGTCAAACTGTAATGAACACGCAAAATTACATCGTTAGTGATATTTAAATAGTTTTCAGATGTGAAAGACGGGACATTTCTAAGATGGTACTGGCGGTAAGAGAGAAAATACACTATACGTGGAAGTGTCTGATAATGGCTACAAACATAATATATTAAATAGATATTTTCCATCTTCTGTCTCCAAGATTATCCTGGTATTGACTTGGACTCTAGCCTAAAGAATCGTAACTTGACTTTGACTTGTATTTTCCGACTTTTGAACATCTCTGGGCAACACGGTGGCTTGGTGGTTAGCATGTTTGCCTCTCAGCACTGGGGTCTTGGGTTCAAGTCCCTATCTGAGTGGAGTTTCCATGTTCTCCCTGTGTTTGCGTGGGTTTCCTCCGGGATCTCCGGTTTCCTCCCACAGTCCAAAAACATGGAGGTTAGGTAAATTGGCAGTCCCAGACAAATTCTCTCTGTGTGTGCGCATGAATGTGTGTGCTTGTATGCCCAGTGGTGGATGGTGCTCTGCCTCTTGGGTCTGTCGTTTCTCCCCTTCCTGCACCCCATTCAGTCCCCCAGGGGGCTGTGGATCCCAGTAGAGAGTATGCTGTGTGCAATTGGCTGCCGCTTCTCGCCGGTGTGTGTGTGCGATTGGTTGTCTGAGACTTGTACTTGTGTTAAAATTGTAAAGGGCCTTGGGTATTCTGAAAGGTGCTATAGAAATTCATTCATTCATTTCTGGGTGGAGCATCCTGGGCTAATCTCCTGCAAGACATTCTACATAATGAAATAGTGCCAATTTACACTAATCAATAAATTAAGCTTACCTTGAACAAAAGATTGTCTGTTGATTTTTTAAATTAACTAACTCACAAGATTGTGAATATTTCATATGTTCTAAATTTTGTTCCGTTGTGTGCAGAAATTTTTTTAAATAGGAATTTCTGAGAATTTGAACATTTTTTTAAAAATTGATGAAAGATTGATTTATATTGACTTTAAATAATAAACTTAATGAATGTTAAAGAATGTCTTGTCCTGGTTAAAATGGTGTATGTGTTGTCTCTTCCAACATGGGAGATGAGTCCAGATATGAGTCATGATGACGCTTTAATTGTCAGTCCATTTATATACCAGTACACAACAGAATGAGACACCATCTCTACAGGACCATGGAGTAAAAGTGAAGAAGAACATAAGTGTGTATTTTATATTTATTGTTGGTCTCTGACGTTAAAATGGTTAATATATGTAAAATATCACAGTAATATATAAAAAAAAAATTGACATCAAGTGTCAGCTTCTGTTACTGTAAATCTATGGGTCACATATTTTTATGTAAGACATAATAGTTGATACGGTGACTGTCGAGGGGTTTATCAGGACAGCTATGGTTTTCTGAAAATGAGCTTCTTTCTCAGGGTGAATGAGGAAATTGGAGTTGCCTTTGCATCAAACTTCTGTCCAGTCTTTCTGTCCATCACCTCTCCTTCACGCCTACTGACATCGTCGTTTACTCTAGTCAGGACTGTAAGGATGTCATCACCCCTAGGAAAACATACAACATGAATTATGAGTCTGACACTAAAACCCTGTGGTCTGAAAACACAGAGAACACAGACAAACTCACCCCTCACTTCCTTCTCTTAAATGTCTACAGAGTGACTGAATGAACCATGAGCCTTCTTCAGGAGATCGAAATGCTTTATAGCCGTCTACTGTTGACCTGGCGAACAGGAAGTCAGAGTCTTCAGGGATGGAATACGATTCTTTTTCTGTGTCAGAAGTGAAAGCGTCGTCTGAGAGCAGAAGTTTTTCCTGTATTTTTGATCCTCTGCATGCCTGGATAATGAAAACCTTGGGCTTGCCAAGTAGAGAGGGACAGTTTTTCCCATTAAATGGAGAAAAGATGTCCTCTGTAGGACAGAACTTCCCATCCCTTCCTAAAATACTTTCGGGTTTGGGTTATTGTGAGAAAGCAGGATGTTTATATATCTATTACTGTGTTTCAGGTCAATTACACTGTTGCCTGTGTATTGAACATGAAATATAACATTTAGTATATAATTTATGCAAAGACATGCAAATGAGAACTGTTAGGAAACAGTTTATAAACTTAAAATGTATTTTTCAAAATGAATATAGAAATTCAGACCAGCATCCTTTCTGGAACCTGGTCGGTTATTTTGAGGATTTGTGAAGTGCTCATTGTTGATGATCACACACACACCACGTGGTTTACTACTCATTCTGTATTCCTCCTATAGGAAAAAACTCAAATCATACACTGACACAAATAGTCTGTAACACACACACCTAAATACAATAAGATAAACAAGACACAACACACTTAAATACACGAACATAAACAAGACACAAATGACAAACATCTCGTTAACAAGAGGGACAGGTGATTAGAATGACGACAAACAAACACACACACACGCCAATGCACACACTCAAACACAGACACGTGGACATATACGAACATAAGCACACTGACACGCCTGAGGAAAGAGTCAGGGGCTGCAATTACCTTCCCATGCTGACGACGGATTGGTGAAAAGTCGGAGGATGTGGACGTTTTCTCCTCCACCCACTGGGCCACCGACAAGAGAAAAACAGACAGACACAAGTCTGATTGTGAAAGACAGTTAATCTTGAGCCGTTTATCTCTGCTGTAAACTCAACCGCTTTATGTGACAGAACAGGTTGAACAGAAAGACATTGAGTGTTATTTCAGAGTGGGGTGTTCTTATCGGTTATGTGTGAGTGATGCATATTTATGGTATTCATTACCTTGTTGATCGCATCATCTGAGAAAACAGTGATATGACAATTAAAGCCAGAAAACACACACCTACATACATACACACACACACACATATACATGTGTATGCATATATATATATATATATATATATATATATATATATATATATATATATATATATATATATATATATGCATACACACACACACACACAAAGGTGCTAGCCGTACAATTAGAATATCATGAAAAAGTTTATTTATATACAGTAATTCCATTTAAAAAGTGAAACTTCTATACTACACTCATTCATTGCACACACAACCTGATATATTTCAAGTGTTTATTTCTTTTAATTTGATGATTATAACTTCAGTAGGCCTATCTCAGAAAATTTGAATATTGGTGATTGTTGAAGCACTGACTCCAGCTGCAATCCAGTTTTGTGAATCTCCCCCACATTTTTGAATGGGGATTGTTTCACTATCCTCTCCAGGGTGCGGTCATCCATATTGCTTGTACACTTTTATTCTACCACATCTTTTCCTCCCCTTTGTCTCTCTATTAATGTGTTTGGACACAGAGCTCAGTGAACAGCCAGCCGCTTTAGCAATAATCATTTGTGTCTTGCCCTGCTTAAGGTGTCAGTGGTCGTCATTTGGACAACTGTCAAGTCACCTGTCTTCCCCATGACTGTGTAACCTACAGAACTAGACTGAGACTCCATTTAAAGGCCTTTGCAGGGGTTTTGAGTTAATTAGCTGTTTAGATTGTGGCACCAGGTGTCTCCAATATTGAAACTTCACAATATTCAAATTTTCTGAGATACTTAATTTGGAGTTTTCATTAGTTGTCAGTCATAATCATCAAATTAAAAGAAATAAACACTTCAAATATATCAGTCTGTGTGGGCTGGTTTTGACCCGTGACTCAAATCAGCCTGTGTGTGTGTGTGTATATATATATATATATATATATATATATATATATATATATATATATATATACACAGTGGCGTGCACACATAGACATCACAACTCTGCCCTTTATCAACGAAAGTGCCCTTTTGAAACTTCGTTTTTTTTTCTGTTTTTTATTATTATTATTATCATTTTACTGAGGTCGGTTTGAAATTATCTTTTGAAAACGTGAGCAATTAAAAACAATGCCCTGAAATGAGTCCCCACCTCGCACACACCCGACCTCTCTCTTCCTTTAACACCAGATGCGCTGCAGCAGCAGTTCAGTTCAGCGAGTGGAAGGAAGCGTCTTCAGCACAGCACGCACGGTCACAGATAGACTTCTTTTCCCGTCCCCACCAGCCAGGTCACATACACATCAAGTAAAATCGTACCGTTTGCCCTCTAAGCCCAACGTGAAACCATTTTCTTGTGCTGTAAAATGTCTCATACAGCACCAAACTACTAAGCATTTTTAGCCGACTGGTCACCCAGCAAACATGCGACGACAGAAAGACGTTAAAATCATGTCTGTATCACGTCGGTCAGTCCAGACCCACTTTTGCATGTCTGGTGGATGTTCAAAACTGGTTCAAAATCTGACAGTCCGACTAGGACCTCAGCTAGACGTCTATGGACGTGCATGACGAGTTTTCTATCTGAACGTCTGACTAGGACCTTTATTGGATGTCAGTGGACGTGCAAAAGGGGTTCACTATTCACACGTCTGAATAGGGTCTCTATTGAATATCAGTGGACGTGCAAAACGGGTTCACTATTCACACGTCTGACTAGGGTCTCTATTGAATGTCAGTGGACGTGCAAAACGGGTTCACTATTCACACGTCTGACTAGGGTCTCTATTGAATGTCAGTGGACGTGCAAACGGGTTCACTATTCACACGTCTGACTAGGGTCTCTATTGAATGTCAGTGGACGTGCAAACGGGTTCACTATTCACACGTCTGACTAGGGTCTCTATTGAATGTCAGTGGACGTGCGAAATGGGTTCACTATCCACATTAATATTTTCACATCATATTTAGCTATTTGTTTGTATATTTAATGTTCAATCATTTACGATTCTATGCCCCCCCTACACACACACACACACACACACACACACACACACACACACCTTTTTTTATTCTCGTACTGGCCAGTTTCAGCTCTCCCCACTGAGCAAAGACACGTCCAAAAGACGTCAATTAAACGTCTTCGTCAGACGTTTAAAAGACGTCCACTGAAAAGCCAGAATGAAAGTTTTTGCGACGTGTTTTTTAAACGTCTTTTGAACGTCTATTACTGACATTCAGTTGACGTCAATAATGGACGTTCAAAAGACGTCCACTGAAAAGCCAGAATGAAAGTTTTTGCAACGTCTTTTTTAAACGTCTTTTGAACGTCCTTCAGGTGGTGGTGGACCCACAGCGGGCTTCCTGGAGTCCGGGGTGTGCTGAGTTTGGCGTTTATGTAGTCCCACTTTATCGTAAACATTGTTGTCGCGTTCTTGTAGTTTTTCTATCAGGATGCGGCTGGCTCTAGGGCCTTTCTTTGTAACACTATCAATCATACAACGTGCTTGATCAGCTCGTTCTGGATTCTTTTGTAGGATTGATTCCACTTCTTCTTCACCAAACACCTTATCTTCTTTCAGATCATCCAGCAGTTGTTTGATCACAGTCTCTGTCAAACTCTCTTTTAACTGAGTTCGTACACGTTTAAGCTCTTCATCTAGGGAAAGTAGCATGGTGGAAACATTATATTATATATGGCCTAGATTACAAAAACCATTTTCACATTTTTGTAATCTATGCAAGTTAATTAGTATGCACTACAAACTGGCAGAAAAAAATATATATAAAAAAATTAAACAAAACAAGGATTAGCATTTATGTACAAATGAATTCTTGCACAAAACTCCAGTAGGCCTACTTTTATCCGTAGTCTATTTAAAATCCTGATTATTCTCCACGGTGATTATTTAGTTTCTTTTCTCTAGCATATGCACTTTCGCCTACATTTTGCCTACATTTAGTAGCAAAAGTAAATTATGATACGAGGTCATGTTTCTTACCGGCCATCCTGGTTATCTATTTGTTCTGTTTTTGGTGAATGAAAAAACTTTAGACGATAAAATACGTTGAAAAGCAAATGATATACAAAGCATCCAATGCCTTTACAAGGAAGTAGCTACGTTTTAAAAAGTTTCCATTCTCCCAACCCCTCCCTCAAATCTGTGGGTCGCTTTCAGAACGCGGATGAACACGCTTGACGTGAACACACCGACCGAGAGGCACCGTGAAGGATGTTTGATAATCTTTATTGTCTGTAACCACATAGCGAGCGAAATAAAGATAAAGAAAAAACGCTTTGCAAAACGAAAGCAAAGACGCTTTTAATGGCATTCCAGCTATATACGAGTTAACTGCAGAACGAGATATTGCGTTGCAGGACCATGGAGCAACACAGAAGAACACAAGTGTGGGTTAAGATGGTTAATATATGTAAAATATAACATTAACATAATATTAAAACTATTTAATGACACCAAGTATCCATTTCTGTTACTGTTAATCTATGGGTCACATTGGAAGTCATTATTTTAATGTAGGACAGATAATAACTGATACGGTGACGGTTGAGGTGTTGATCAGGACAGCTATGGCTTTCTGAAAATGAGCTTCTTTCTCAGGGTGAACGAGGAAATTGGAGTTTCCTTTGCATCATACAACTGTCGAGTCTTTTTGTCCTTCACCTTTCCCTCTTTCTTACTGACCTCGTCATTTACTCTGGTCAGGACTGTAAGGATGTCATCACCCCTAGGAGAACATGAATGTGACACACAACATGAATTATGAGTCTGACACTAAAAACCTGTGCTCTGAAAACACAGACAACACAGACAAACTCACCCCTCACTTCCTTCTCTTAAATGTCTACAGAGTGATTGAATGAACCATGAACCTTCTTCAGGAGATTGATATGCTTCATAGCCATATACTGTTGACCTGGCGAACAGGAAGTCAGAGTCTTTTGGGATGGAATAAGACTCTTTTTCTGTGTCAGGAGTGACAGCGTCATCTGAGATCACAAGTTTTTCCTGTCTTTTTGATCCTCTGCATGCCTGGATAAAGAAAACCTTCGGCTTGCCAAGTAGAGAGGGACAGTTTTTCCCATTAAATGGAGAGAAGATGTCCTCTGTAGGACACAGATTCACATCACATCCTAAAACACCTTCACTGTTTCCATGACTAAGCACACAGCAGACCCAACAGTCTCCATCATGTTGTTGCTCGCTGTATTCTCGCATGAGTTCCTTCATCTTCTGTGCAGTCAGGTCTTTATGCACCTCTACTTTAAAACCCAAGAACCTAAACACGTCCTCTAGAGCATCTGAAATAGATAAAAAACAGATTGGAGTTATTAAGAAAGCAGGATGTTTATTGATCTATTGCTGTGTTTCTGGTCAATTATACTGTTGCCTGTGTTTGACATCACCTGAAGTACTGTACATGTAACAAAGATTTAGTATATAATTTATGCAAATACATAAGAAAGACATATGCAAATTAATATGCAAATGAGCATAATTAATTAGTAATTCCTGTTTAGATAAATTTTATACATACAACATTTAGGAATTATTTCATCAATATAAAATTTGTTTTAAAAATGAATATAGAAATTCAGACCAGCATCCTTTCTGGAACCTTCTCGGTTGAGTCTAGGATTTGTGAAGTGCTCATTACTGATGATCACACACACACCACGTGGTTCACTACTCATTGTGTATTCCTCCTATAGGAAAAACTCAAATCATACACTGACACAAATAGTCTATCACTTTTTTTCTGGAGGGCATTCTCTGGAGGGTATTTCCTGGAGGGTAGTTCCTGGAGGGTATTTTCTGGAGGGTATTCTCTGTGGGGTATTTTCTGGAGGTTATTCTCTGTGGGGTATTTTCTGGAGGGTGTCCCTTGTGGTACCTCCACTGGAGAGTGTCTCAATTGTACACAAATATTGATCTACAATAAAGTGGGACCTGTTATTCTCATCAAGTGATATTAGGGTACCTCTACTTTCTTTATTCTATTAATGACTTTGTTGCTGCTTTGTTTAAGGATAATTCAATTGCACTAACCATGATGTGGGACTTGGGAACCACAAATATGTCAAGAGAGAATTATGTATTGCTAAATAATAAGTAAAATTTGCTGGTCAATGTTCAATTCAAAAAATGTACATATATTGTAAACAAATAGCAGCTAGGGAGTCCATGCACTAACCTTCTCATGCTGACGAGGTGATGGGGAGAAGATCTCATGTCTGGAGGAGCTGGAAACCTTCTCCTCCACTCGCTGGACCACCGACAAGGAGAATAAAGAGACCAAAGACTCATTGTGTAAGACAGTGAACCTTCTTCACTGCTGTAAACTCAACTGCTTTATGTGACATCAGATTGAACAGAAAGACGTTCAGAGTCTTGTTTCAGAGGGAACCTTTTGGGTATTCTTCCTCACCTTGTTCATCGGTTCATCTACAAAAACAGTGATTAGAAAATTAAAGTCAGAAAATACATTCATTATTTACATTATGCTATATCAAAATATTCCTGGATGAGTTACTGCAGTATACTTCAGCAAGATATGCAGAGATATAAAAATTGTAATGAAGATCACAACCTTTCCAGAGAAACAGGGCGTTACTGTCAGAGGTCCTTCTTATGTCCAACAACCAAGAACATTTAGATCTTCATGGAATGAATGTTATGAATTTACCCTCAACTTTTTTCAAATAATTTGGTTCGTCTGTCCTCCTATAATTTCAGAATCACTTTGCTTGCACAGCTAACATGTGTATGACACATCTGATATCTTGAAATTTCCATTTCAGTCCATTGTGGCAGAGGGTTATTGTACCATTTCTGATCTGTCAGTTCAGTTTTAGACAGCTGCAAATTTCTGTGTCTGCTCCTGTCTGGGTGACGTTTCCATGATATCTGCAGCTGTAGTTTGAAAGCATGCTGTACACAATCAGATGCCATTTCTCATCAGTGGCTGTGTTGGATCAGTGTGTGTGTTGGATCAGTGTATGTGTGTGTGTGTTGGATCAGTGTGTGTGTGTGTGTGTGTGTGTGTGTGTGTGTGTGTTGGATCAGTGGCTGTGTTGGATCAGTGTGTATGTGTGTTGGATCGGTGTGTGTTAGATCAGTGTGTGCGTGTGTTAGATCAGTGTGTGCGTGTGTTGGATCAGTGTGTGTGTGTGTGTTGGATCAGTGTGTGTGTGTGTTGGATTAGTGTGTATGTGTGTTGGATCAGTGTGTGTGTGTGTGTGTTGGATCAGTGTGCATGTGTTGGTTTAGTGTGTGTAAAATGTCCTTGGCTATGAAAAATACTCCATATAAGAGTAAATAATAATAATACCCAAACACAGAGCCCTGCAGCTGACTTTCCTTCTTAATAACATTAAGGTGTGAATTTAACTTAATAAAAATAAGGTGTGAACATGGGAATTTACAGTATTATTATTTTACAGAATATATATTGTATATTCTTTACATTTATAGTATTGTTTGCCCTTGGTGTCGTACCTTCAGGTGGTGGACCCACAGCGGGCTTCCTGGAGTCCGGGGTGTGCTGAGTTTGGCGTTTGTGTAGTTCCAGTTTATCATAAACATTTTTGTCGCGTTCTTGTAGTTTATCTATCAGGATGCAGCTGGCTGTAGGGCCTTTCTTTGTAACACTATCAATCATACAACGTGCTCGATCAGCTCGTTGTAGATTCTCCTGTAGGATTGATTCCACTTCTTCATCACCAAACACCTTCTCGTCTTTCAGATCATCCAGCAGTTGTTTGATCACAGTCTCTGTTAAACTCTCCTTTAAGTGAGTTCGTACACGTTTAAGCGCTTCATCTAGGGAAAGTAGCACGGTGGAAAATTTTTCACATTTTTGTAACCTGTGAAGGTCATTCGTATAGGACCTTATATTAGAAGCATAAACATGTTTTTTTCTTTTTTGTCTTTAAAAGTAATTTGCATAAAAAGTAGCAGCAAAAATGAATGATGATACAAGGTCATGTTTCTTACCAGCCATCCTGGTAATCTACTCTCACTGCTGAGAATCGGTTTGGTGAATGAAAAAGGTTATTAGATGATCTTAGATGATTTAATATGTCGAAAGCCAAACAACTTTGAAACAAAATGAGACCTTTACAAGGACGTTACTGCTAGACACCTCCCTACATCCTGTAGCTTGGCAAAACCCTCCAACCATAAAACGGTTGTCCCTTCTCTGCAGTTCAATTTCCCTCCCTCATGTGATCAGGCAAAATCGTTAATTATAACATAATCAAATAAACACACTTCATTATATTTTAAAGAATTAAATGTAAAATTTGATAAATGAAACGTTAGTTAAGTGTCACCTAATGCTAACATTACCTCACTGACAAGACTATGTCGGTCAGTGTCGGTCAGAAAATAGTAAAATTTAGCTTGGACTTTTCAAAGATAAGCATGTGGTCTCAATTCACTGTAAAACAAACAAACAAAAGATTAAAGGGTTCTACCCAGTTATTATTTCATTATGCAATATTATTATTATTATTATTATTATTATTTCTTTATGATTATTTTTTATTATGATTATTCCTGTACATCTTTGTACAGGAAGTGCTCTGTTCTTTGTGTAAGAAACTTTTCAGTATTGAAGAGCTGGATCAGGTTACTATAGAGTGTAGGAAACCGTTCAGTACTGAAGAGCTGGATCAGGTTACTGTACAGTGTTAGAAACTGTTCAGTATTGAAGAGCTGGATCAGGGTACTGTACAGTGTAGGCAGGGCCGGCCCTTCCATTAGGCAATAAAGAGATTTGAAAAGACCTCATTCCCCCCCCCCCCCCCCCCCCCCATTTTCACTAAATAATCAGGTCTTAATCATCGTTGATTAGAGACTCTCTACAATAAGCAGAATCTTCAGATGTCGCTAATGTATTCGCCTTCTATTGTGTCTTTTGTATTTTTTGTATTTGGCAAAAGCTCCAGTTGCGGATAGTCCTCGGAGTTGGTTGTGAGGATATCGGTTCCAGGAGCGAAAGCGGCTGTCCATGGGGGAAGAAAAACCCACTCAATCATTATTCCTGGAAACAAAGAAAATGAGGTAGAACATAGTACAAGCATGTATACATAGGCTCGGGTGACCTCTACCAAACGGCTAGTAGGTTGTCACGGGAGCTTTCTTCACGTGAGTAGCATGGATCCACTGTGGAAACGATTCGGTTAGAATGGCGGTTCGAGTAACAGCGAGGACAGTAGTGGGCTCGCTATAGAGAGCTTCTGAGAAGCATTTTCGCTCGAATCTTTTTACTAGAACTTGTTCTCTTACACGAAATTCGTGAGTGTGGGTCTTAGGTGGATCTGCCATAAGGTGGTTGATCCTTTCCCAGTATTCATTTAATGTGGTCATGAGCCCATGACTGTACTCACTCAGGTGTACATCTAGATCCGTCATTCCTACTGAAGCCATTTCTTTTCTCCAAGGGATGGGAAACGGTCTGCCCAAAACCACCTCGTATAGCGAGCGATTATCTAGAGATTTTACGCCTGTCATTCGAATTTTGGCCAGTACTACGGGAAGGATTTGTACCCAGTCCTGGGTGTTGCAATTTTGCATCACCTTTCATAGTTTATTTTTTATGGTTCGATTTGTTCTCTCTACCATTCCGGACGACTGAGGGTGGTATGGGATGTGGTACGCGCATTTAATTTGCAACTCCTTTGCTAAGAGCTGAGTTGCTTTGGAAGTAAAGGGAGTTCCTTTATCAGAGTCGATTCCTAAAGGAATGCCATACCTAGGGATGATCTCTTGTTGTAATTTAGTAACCACGGTTTGCGCATTTTCCTTGGTGCATGGGAATGCTTCAATCCATCTGGAGAACTTATCCACCATGACCAGGAGGTACTTGTATGGGCCTCACTTGGGCATATGTGTGAAATCAATCTGCCATTCCTGGAATGGAGTTTCTGGTTTAGGTAGCGTTTGATGTGACGCTTTAGGTTTTGATATGTTGTTTCGTGCACAAATCAAGCATCTATCCAAAATTATGGACACATCCTCTTTTAGGTTCTTTATGCAAAATAGTTTCTCCATGTCACTTATTACCCCTCTTCGTTCGCGATGTGAAACGCCGTGAAAATCGGGAACGAGAAAAGGAATGCAGTGTCGCAGAAGACACAGACGACCTGTGCCGTCGGTAATAGGAACAGAGAGCTCACTAGATTGGGCGCCCATCGTGGCCCAGAACGAGACATCATCTGACGTGGCTGAGGCCTGTACAACGGACATAGAAACGCCAGGCAGCAGAGCACTAGTAGAGGCTGCCTGTGAAACAGCAGCAATGTTCAAACTAGGGCAGAGAGGCGCCGAGGACGCGGCCTTGGCGGCCAACGCGTCGTTGGACTGGTGCGCGCGAACTTTAACAATGGCCAGAGACGATGGTAAATGTGAAGCAGCAATGAGATCATTCACAAGAGAATGGTGTGAAATCGGTTTACCATCTGCGGACATAAAACCACGAGCCTGCCAGATGCCTCCAAAATCATGAGCTACCCCAAAAGCATAACGTGAATCAGTGTAAATAGTGACGTCGTCATCAGCTGCCAATTGGCACGCTCGTGTCAGGGCGAATAGTTCAGCTGCTTGTGCAGAGTTGAATGGCAAACTGTGTGCTTCTAGGACGCGCTCCGGAAGTTCGCACACTGCATAGGAACACAGAAAAACACCATCAGCAGGTTTAGAACACGAGCTGTCCACAAAGAGGTGACGACCTGTAGACAAAGGTGTCGATTTGAGGTCAGGCCTGATGCTGGTTTCGAAAAGGATGTGCGGTAAACATTCATGTTCCTCATCCTCATGAGAGGGGCCTATAGAGAGCAGACGCGAAAGAGCCGAGGCCACATTGTCAAGGGAAGTATGTGGTCGCACAGTGAGATTTTCAGTTCCTGTTAACACGGCTTCATACCCGCTGTGTCTTTGTGCAGACAGATGTTGTGTGTTCAAATGTCTAAGAACATTGGTGCGTGGACAGCACAATTTTTTCTGCATCGGTCACCATTACAGCGCAGGCAGCAATAGCCCTGAGGCAGGAAGGCAAACCACAGGCAGTATTTAGTGTTTTAGAGAGAAACGCGCAAGGCCTCATGCCCCCCCCCCCTCATGCTCCTAAGCCAGCACAGCAGAAGCGACCCCCCCGCTCTTCTGTCACCCATAGGTGGAACGGCAGTTCGTAGTTGGGCAGCCCAAGGGCGGGGGCCCTGATCAAAGAGGACTTGAGGCTCGTGAAAGCCTCTTCCATGTCGCTGGTCCACTGAATCACCTGGCGTGGAGGATCGCTGTGGGAGTAAGCAGCACGCAACACTTTGTCATAGTAAGAACAGTCTGGTATCCACTGGCGGCAGTAATTGACAAGTCCCAGGAAAGCCATCATGTCCTGCTTTGTGTGGGGCTTAGAGGCGGCGGCAACAATTGCTACTCGGTCCTCAGACAGGGATCTGGTGCCCTGCGATAGGTCATGGCCCAAGTAATGCACAGTGGTTTGACAGAACTGTAACTTGTCTCTGGATACCTTGAATCCATGGTCAGCCAGGTGGATCAACAAGCGGACAGTCGCCTCACGACAATCGGCCTCGTTAGGAGACGAGATCAAGAGGTCGTCTGCATATTGCAGGATCACGGAACCCGGGGGCAGGACGAGGTCACTCAGTGCGTCTCGTACTGCTGCAGAGAAAACAGCAGGTGAGTCAATGAAGCCTTGTGGCAGCCTGGTCCATGTGTACTGCTGCCCCCTGTGGGTAAAGGCGAACAGAGGTTGTGTGTCTGGTTCAACGGGGATGATAAAGAAAGCAGAACAGATATCTACGACACTAAAGTGTGTGTAGTGATGTGGAATAGATGACATAATAGCCGGGACATCAGGTACGATGGGTGCACGTGGGACGACAATGTCGTTAATTCGCCTCAAATCTTGGGTGTTCCTCCACGACCCTCCGCTCATTGCTGAACACAAGAAAAGGGCTTTCTACTGAGAAACAAAACTTTTACACATTCAATTACACCAAAGAGGTAGTGACATGTACGGTGGTCCGGTTGTGTAGTTGGCTGATTTTTCCACTAAACTAACACCATTCCAGTGGGATCATGGCTACCAACCAGCTTTCTTCCCGTGGGACACCAGCCCCTCTGATGTACCAGCCTTAGTTGAATGGTTCAGACGGAGTGCACACACCTGGGAACTGGCTCACGTCCCCTGAGGCACGTCCAACACACCCAACAACATAATGCGGATCGTCCACGCCTACCTGCATTAATCTACCACCCAGGTCAGAGAGTGTGGTTATCGACTCAAAATATGAATCTGCATCTGCCCAGTAAGAGGCTTGGCCCGAACTACATTGGACCATTAAAGTACTTAGCAGAGTAAATACTGTGTCTTACAAGTTACCACCTCCTCCCCAGTACAGTATCCACTCAACGTTCCACGTCTCCTTGGTTAAGCCGGTTTATTGCAGCTCCATGACTGCTAGTCCTACTTCGATGAACAAACCTGAACCTGTTAGCAACAGCGCTCAGTCCTCTCTCTGAATTATTAGCTGCAGTTGCCTCTTGGCAGTCATGATCTGGTGGTTAGGGAACCGGTCTTGTGACCGGAGGGTTGTGGATTTCCCACAAGGGCCATGACTGAGGTGCCCTTGAGCACCTCACATTCCCACAAGGGCCATGACTGAGGTGCCCTTGAGCAAGGCACCCAACCCCAACTGCTCCCCGGGTGCTGGGCTAGGGCTGCCAACCGCTCTGGGCACGTGTGCACCACAGCCTCCTAGTAATCACTAGTGGGTGTGTGTGTGTGTGTGTGTTCTGACTGCAAAGATTTTGATTGGGGTGAAAACTTAACTCGTTTGCCACACCCTTGTTTATGCTTGTTGCTACTCGCCTCTGCCGGTTGTTCCACAGTTGCATCCCCCTCTGCCTGGTCATTTCGTTACACTTAGATGATCTTAGATGATTTTCACAGCAATTGACAACTCTAAAAGAACGTTACTGCATTTTAAGCACTTCTCTACACTTTGCTCTCCCTCCCAGAGATAAGTTCAAGGTTCAGATACATTTTTCTATTACTAAAAATACAGAAATTCGTGTGGTCATTGTGCACAGGCAAAAACAAAGTTCAAAGTTAAGCATGTGGTCTCAGTTCATTATAAATGAACAAACAACCAAAGATTAGAGGGTTATTCCCAGTTATTATTTCATTATGCATTTTCTTTCTTTATGCTTATTGACAATCATCTTTGCACAGGAAGTGCTCTGTTCTTTGTATAGAAAATTGTTCGGTACTGAAGACCGGTGCAGCGTGACAGGTACTATTCTGTTCTCACTCAACCTCTTCCTCTTTCAGCTTTCAAGAAAATCAACCAAGAGGCACAGACTTAACAGTCTTAACAGTCGGAGTGGTCTTCAGACAAGTTTTAATAAAAACCCAACCAAAAACAAACATATGACATTCAGTTACATCAAAGAGGCAGTGACATGTATGGTGGTCCGGTCGTCTCATCTGAGCTCTTGTCTGCAAATCCGAGTCCGGCTGAACCAGCTGCCAACGTGGCGTCCACAGCCATGTGATTCTACCAAGTTCACAGGAACAGCACTTTCACTCACTCACTTGAGTCTTCTGGACACTTGTGATCAAGTGAGGCAGGACCAGCAGGCCCCAAAACCCGAACAGTTCCACCAATCATCTACATTCTGAAGTCACAGCGATGTGTTTACAGGGTGTCGTATTCAACACTGGCAGTGTATGAGGAGAAGGACTAGGTTAATACCCCAGTACTAAAGTAATGTACACTTTCTACAGAACAAAGACCAACATGGCATATTACATTTCATAGGTATTTATACACACACACACACACACACACACACACACACACACACACACACACACACACACACACACACACACACACACACACACACACACTTAGCTTGACATTTACTAGGCATGCACACAACCATCACTCATGCAGGTCACACACACAATTATTGAACAAACCCACACACACACACACGCACCTAATAATTTATACACAAACACAGTTATACAGAGACATAGTAGTAAGGCAGACTTCAACCTACAGCCACTTCCAAAGAAGCAGCAACGACTGCTTATGGGTGGATAATGGACACGCCCGCACAAACTCCACCCCAGCACTGCCAAAGAAGCTGTAACCGAGCACTTGTGGGGGGATGATAACAGACACGCCTCACAACTCCCCCCTCTCCCCCCTTAAACAGGAGCAGGAAGAGAGAAATTACGTCTGCTTCCTCCTTTGTCCAACAACATTTCTGAGCTATTGCTGTGAATCTTGGGTCTTTCAGGTCAGATCCAGCAGATTCATGTCATCCTCACAAGACCCTTCAGTACTACTGTTATCAATCCAACCCAAGTCACTAAATATTGGTTTCCTAAACTTTAAACACAAATACATTAATCTCTTACTCTGATATGTTTCCAAGTGAATGGCCAGATCTTTAACACAGTGCAACTGAAGCCAGACTGTGCTTTGTGTTTGCGTTGAAGGGGCAGGGGGCGGAGCTAACCATGCATATAGTCATCGGATTTAAACCAATCATCAAGCCCTTCCCAAAGCAGGCCCAGTATGTAACCAGCAGGGAAAACACACGGTTCCCCAGGACTGGAGCCAATAGAAAACTTAGTTATCAGGTTAGTATAGAAACAAAACTCTAAAATTATATGCTGGGATCACTCTGTAGGGTGTCTAATGTTGTGGTTGTTACGAGTCTTATACCATACGTCCGTCTGACTCCTACTTAACACTGTTCTAACAGACTTTCCCAGCACCATAGAAACATACAGTGATGGCAGTGGTAGGGATGGCGTTTCTTTGTGCACAACACCACCTTTATTCTCCTTCTGAACTTCGACATTTGGTGCAAAATACATTTCATTTTGTTTTTTTTTTTTTGTTTTTTTTCCCCCTGTACAAGGACACACGACATCCAGAGCAACACAATGCAGGACTGGACATTTACACAATGGAGCCTCATGCGAACAGAAGCAGCTCTGCCCCCTGCAGGTCATTTTGAGTAGTGCACTGCCGTGGGACAGTGCTTTTGTGTCATTTCTCTGTGTGCGTGTGTGCGTGTGTGGGCTGACTGTTGGAGATCAGTAAGTGTTGTGAATGATGGGTATTTCAGGCCAAGACCCCACCAACAGTGGAAGCAATAACAACCCCCAGAACCACACAGCAGATAATAATCATAATTTTCTTCTGTAAGTCAAACAGACAGATAAACAGACAGACAATCCAGGCAGCATGAGAAGAGAATGGAAGGTGTCTCTTATTATACCTGTATTAAAACATATACCTGTAGTAAAACATATATCTGTATTAAAACATTTTATACAAAGGGGCTTCAGAACTTCAGATATAACATTCACATGTAAACTGGACCATAACAGACCTCACAAACAGAGATGTTAAATATCTTCACAGAAGGTAACGTCTCAAGCATGCCACAGGTGCATGTACACACACTACACAAGATACAAAGGAATAAGTCATCAAACACACGTGGAGAACCGAGAGAGGAGAGTGAGCTATGTGGTCCCACTGGGTGGTTCATTTACTGTCAATTACTTCTGAACGTTTGCTATATCAATGCTTTTATATACTGAATTTAGTATGGTAGCTGAGGTGTCATTGTGGAAAAAAATATTTTTATTTACATTTGAAAAAATAAAGCATGTCATAGGCATGTCATTTGAGCATGTCCAAAGTTAATCATACCCTTCCTGTCATGGGAAAACCCAAAGTTCAATACCATATTAAATATTCCAAGCTGTTCTAAAGGACCTAATGACCCTGATTAATTGGGAACAGCTGTTTTAATCAACTCAACAGGTGAAAAACAGCAGCTCTCTGCAGTTGGTTTGTGAACAGTCATGGCTAAGACAAAGGAGCTAACCAACGTTGTGCACGTTGTGGCCGCTGACAAGTCAGGAAAGGGCTATAAGGCCATATCTAAGGCCATATAAGGCCACCTAAGGTCATATATAAGGCCATATAAGGCCATATCTAAGGTCATATCTAAGGCCATATAAGGCCATATGAGGCCATATAAGGCCATATCTAAAGCCATATAAGGCCATATCTAAGGCCATATCTAAGGACATATCTAAAGCCATATAAGGCCATACCTAAAGCCATATCTAAGGTCATATATAAGGCCATATAAAGCCATACCTAAGGCCATTTAAGGCCATATGAGGCCATATAAGGCCATACCTAAAGCCATATAAGGCCATATCTAAGGCCATATCTAAAGCCATATAAGGCCATACCTAAGGCCATATCTAAGGTCATATAAAGCCATATAAGGCCATACCTAAGGCCATATCTAAGGTCATATCTAAAGCCATATAAGGCCATATCTAAGGCCATATCTAAATGTTTTCAAGTTCCAGTGGCTATAGTGCATTATTAAAAACTGCTAATTGCTGGGATCCATAAATGCAGACCAAGGAGGTCTCCACTTCTCCAGAAAAGGCAGACAAAAGCCCGCTTGGCCTTTGCATATGCTCATCTGGACAAAGAAGAGGACTTCTGGTCTTATGGTCAGATGAAACAAAAGTTGAATTGTTTGGCCACAATGATGCCTTATTTGGCGTAAAAAAGGAGAAGCCTTGAACCCTAAAAACACCATCCCCTCTGTCAAACACGGTGGTGGGAATCTAATGATTTTGGGGTATAATTCAGCAAGTGGACCAGAGAACCTAATCACAGTAAAGGGGACCATGATGAAAGAGCAATACATCAAGATTCTCAACAACATCAAGGCAGTTGGTAGAGAAACTTCAGTAGGACAATGACCCAAAACACACAGCAAATGTGGTGAAGAAATGGTTAGTGGACAAAAACATTCACGGTTAGGAATGGCCCAGTGTGAGTCCTGACTTGACTTCAATTAAGAATCTGTGGGGTATGAATATTTTTGGACATGCCAATTTGTTCAAAAGTGAGAAAAAGATTTTCTTTCCACAATGATGCCGCTTGTACTTTGTCTTATTATCTTCTGGGAGATGGATGTGTCATTAAAAAATATATCGCTGGCTGAATAAAAATAACCAAGTCAAAATTTGCCAAGGCTGTGAATAATTTCAGGCAGCACTGTATATATATATATATATATATATATATATATATATATATATATATATATATATATATATATATATATATATATATATATATATATAATGGTATATAAATGTTAGAAAGGTCTGTGTTGCTGTTTGTGCATTGATTTATAATTATGTATTTACATGACGCCCTGAAGAAGCTGTTTTAGAAGTACCATAACCTAAAGCTGATATAGCCTAATAAAGCTCACATAACCTAATTTTGGTCTATTGACCATTTTTGTTCACCTCAATTACTCAGTTGTCGTACACTATGTGATAAATAACTGAACAAATATGCTTGAGATTCTTTTTTGGTTCTGTTTTCCAGACTGAGTCCAGAATACAGCAGACACAAGAACACATTTGGCAACTTACGAGGTGCAGTTATGGACTAGCTAAACCTAATCAATATCCATTATTATAGACAATATTATTCTGCATATTACATTATTCAAATCTAAATAATCTGATTATAAAAAAAATATTATTTATTATTGATCTAGATTAAAAGATTGATTAATAAAATGCAAAATAATTCATCACTCACAGATATGTTTAGTTGTGTACAGGCTTGAATAACACATCTTAGCCTGTTCTAGCAGAAGGGGGAAAAGTCATTGTTGTTTTGTAAAGTCCCCACACAATGCGGGCCACACACGCCCCCTCCCTCCCGGGGAGGGCCGTGTCCGTGGGTCCCTCTGGCTAGCTGAGCCCGGTAGCCAGAGAGATGGTGAGGATGAGCAGACAGACAGCCACGCAGACAGATAACAGAACCAGCTTCTGTGGAGGTGACAGAGGAACAGAGAGGGGGGTGTAGACGTCCTTCACATGTGTGGGAAATGACCAATGGGAAAGCACTAACACGGCCACTATCATTAAAGGCTGGATAAGCAGTATTGTAGAGCTCTGGGTTTATAAGTCTTGTATTATTTGTTGTTTGTGGAGGGATGTGGGACTCTTTAGACCGCACGACACAAACAAACACAAATATCAAATTACCCAAAAATGCATTGTGTTTGAAGGAGTCTACATAGAGTCCAGCCTAATCGGGCCACTATAAGAAGGAGGCATTGTAATGATACACCTTCAACGGTACTCCAAACACTGTGTTCACTGCCTCATCATATGTGACTGATTCAGCCAGTCCTGCAAATCGGTCGCTCCACCCAGTCCGACACCATGGACATAACTACACAACCTCCCTACGGCACCCCTTTACACCACCCACGGATAGAGGAATCAAGAACACAGCACGGCACAACACGCACGAGACGGATACGGAAGAGCAGACACGACGGATGTGGCCCCGGGCGGGAGTGGTACGCCCCATGGTTGGGCGTGGTACGCCCCGCGGGAGGGAGTGGTACGCCCCACGTGTCTCACACTCACCCTCCGCGCTTTGCTCTGGTACTTCACGGCCTTCTTGGTGTCCGACACGGCCCTCTCCACATAATCCACCGCGTGCTCTACGTTGTACTCTATACGGTCGATCATCTCCCCCTGACCGCACGCACGCGGGTGTGTGGGCCCACGCGAACGACGTTGGGCGTGGGAGGGACGCACAGGAGGAAAAGAAGAGAGGGAAGGAAGGACAGAGAGCAGGAGGAGGAAAAGAGAGGAAGAGAGGGAGGGAGAGAGAAACAGAGAGAGGGAGACAGAGAGGGAGGGAGAGAGGGAGGAGAAAGGTGAATTTAGAGGGAAACAGTGGACAGACAAACCCCTTTACTCACCACCTTGCTTGTTTTTTGCACTTTAATAGCGTTTTTGGTCTCTTCCTTGGCTTTCTCCACATAGTCTTGTGCATTACGCACATTCGATTCTATGTTGTTCATGAGCCCCCCCTACAGGAGAGGAAGGGAAAGGCAACTTTCTTATCTGGTGACATGGAAAACATGGTAATTTGTTCCTCAAGACATTACTAAACCGCTCATTAGAAAGACAAGGTGACCAGCTTTAAATTATTGATGGACAATTGATGGACATTAATTCACTTCAGGTAGAAGTACATGCATGTAAGTAAGGATTAACCAGGGAATTACCTCTAGAGGTTAGAACAAACCCCAGACCACAGGACAGGCCTATGTAACAGAGAGAGAGAGAGAGAGAGAGAGAGAGAGAGAGAGAGAGAGAGAGAGAGAGAGAGAGAGAGAGATGGAGAGAGCAAGAGAGAAAGGAAGAGAGACAGAGAGAGAGAGAGGAAAGAGAGGGACAGGCGAGCTCTGTGCTGGCCAGAGCTGGTGCTCAGCTGGTTAGTCTGATTAATTATTAAATCAAATCAATTTGTGTTAATAGAGTCTTGCACTTCCTGAGAAAGTTCACCATTAAGCTGATGGAGTAATTCTCAGGTACAATTCACAAGACAAGACATACTTGACACCATTTTAAAGCATTCCGCTGCATTAAATCTGAGGTAAAATCCCAACACTTTCTCACTTGTACAGAACAAAACACTAAATGCTTATATGATCCAACTCCACATTTGCAAATCTTCTAAAAGAATTAGTTAAATGTACATTTTTCAAAAATACACAAACTATTTGAGAGAGAGAGAGAGAGAGAGAGAGAGTGTGTGTGTGTGTGTGTGTGTGTGTGTGTGTGTGTGTGTGTGTGTGTGTGTGCGGGTGCATGCCATGACAGTGGGTAGCAGTGTTACTAAATCATTCTCCTAGCGATACGCTATCTGTCATTGGAAACAGTGGCTGAGGCCCGTGGGGTTGGGAGGGTGGAGTCATCCCAGCGGCAGTGAGGGCACCTCGGGGAGAGTTGGGGAGGAGAGGGGGTCTCACCTGGCTCTCCACCAGCATGGCCATGTCCATGAACATGTCGTGCAGCTCACGGATGCTGTTCTCCAGCTTAATGATCTCAGTGTGCCGAGTCTCGATCTCATTCATGGCCTGCTGGGTGATGTTAGAGTCCATGATGATCTACAGAGAGAGAAGGGTGGCGCGCGCGCACACACACACACACACGCACACAAACACAGACAGACACACGCGCGCACACACACGCACACACACACACACACACACACACACAGACACACACATACACACGCATACACGCACACGCACACACACACACACACACATACATACATACAGACAGACACACATACACACACACACACACACACACACACACACACACACACACACACACACACACAACAAAGGGGTGATGTAAAAACACAGGTACATTGCTGAGTAATGACACATGGCTTCCTTCAGCTCTCAGTCTCAGTTAATTCTCAAAATATGCCAAGGAGTGTGTGTGTGTGTGTGTGTGTGTGTGTGTGTGTGTGTGTGTGTGTGTGTGTAAGTTTGTGTGTCCCATGACATAGTTTGCAGCCCTGATATAGCATATTGTGATTATATTATTACCCACTGCAATTGCAACATGGCTCCAGCTCCCAGTGATGAGCTGTCAGCGTGAAACCACGACCAGGATGATTAACATGTTGTCATGGTGCAGCCCCTGACTCCTCCCCTCAGGTGTGTATATGTTGTCATGGTGCAGCCCCTGACTCCTCCCTTCAGGTGTCTATATGTTGTCATGGTGCAGCCCCTGACTCCTCCCCTCAGGTGTGTATATGTTGTCATGGTGCAGCCCCTGACTCCTCCCCTCAGGTGTGTATATGTTGTCATGGTGCAGCCCCTGACTCCTCCCCTCAGGCGTGTATATGTTGTCATGGTGCAGCCCCTGACTCCTCCCCTCAGGTGTGTATATGTTGTCATGGTGCAGCCCCTGACTCCTCCCCTCAGGTGTGTATATGTTGTCATGGTGCAGCCACTGACTCCTCCCCTCAGGTGTGTATATGTGTAGGTTACGTCTGGTCATATGGGCGGTGTGATGTTTAGCGCTGTCGCCTCACAGCAAGGTGGTCGGGGTTTGAATCTCGGTCCGGTCCGCTCTGTGCTATCTTATCGTAATGTGTTGAACTTGGTTCTTGTTATGTGCATCTATGTTCCGATTCCTTGTGTGTGTGATTAAGTGTACTGAGGTTAATAATGTACTTTTTGTAGAAATAAAGACGCTGTGTAAAGTGCAAATCGCCTCGCCATACAGTTTCTACCTTGCGTCACACGTGTGTTGAATCACGTGATTATAATGATTATTAAAACACTCACACAATCATCTGAGATTGTTCAGCATGCCCAGACCACAGAAAACACAACATAAACCACTGATACTTGGTAGTGATTTGCATAATATTGCAGCATTCTGTAATATTAGTAGTGCAAAATCAGTGAGATCATGTGAATAATGTGTGTGTGTGTCTCTTTGTGTGTGTGTGCACGTATTTGTGTGTGTACGTGTGTGTGTGTGCGTGTGTGTGTGCGTGCGTGTGTGTATGTGCGTGTGTGTACGTGCGTGTGAGTGTGTGTGCGCATGTGAGTGTGTATGTGTATGCGTGTGTGTATACGTGTGTGTGTGTGTGTGTGTATACTTGTGTGTGTGTGTGTATACTTGTGTGTGTGTGTGTGTGTGTACTCATCTACTCACCCCCGAAGTGAAGATAGCTGGGTTGTCACTTTCTAACATGCTTTCTAGCTCCTCGTTAGTTGTATTCCTGCCAGCTACACACACACACACACACACACACACACACACCTGTTATGTAGGTAGATTATATGCCTTACAGGTTCATCATGACTGCCTTATAGATTATAATCCCTTCACCCCTCCAGTCCCTGAATTTCTGTCACAGTTAGCCCCTCCCCCAGCTGTCAATCATGTACATTTTGTTTTGTTATGTTTTGTTTTACTATGTTTGTGTTCTAGCCCCTCCCCCTCGTTACTGGATTCATGTGTTGTTTGTTTAGTCTGGTCTATTTATATCCTAAGTTTGGTCTTGTATGTTGCTAGTCATTGTTTTGCATACAGCCTGTTTTGGAAATCGTGCTTTGGTGTGTTGTTCTGTGTCTTGGTTTTTAGTTTTTCTTTGTGTTCGTTATGTCTTTGCATCTTGGCTATGTTTCATGTTTGGACTCCCTCTCTGATTTGACCCAAGCCTGCCAGTACCCTGATTATGGACTCTTCCCTTTAATAAATCTCACTCTTCTCAGCATTTGTGTCCACCTTATCACTCACACCGTGAGTGTTACAGTCTTTACACTGCTCTTTACAGTACACTTGTGCAAGTATATATCTAGTGCAGAAACGATCTAACCTTTTACCACTGGGGGGCGCATTCTAGCAATAACTATCCATATTCACCATGTGCCTCTGCACTTCCATACAGTGCCAGTCTCCACTGCCTACAGACCTGAGGGTGGACCAACAGCCACCAGCATGTGGGATGCACCATAATTAGAAGAGAACAAGAGAAACACTCATGTGTGTGTGTGTGTGTGTGTGTGTTTGTGTGTATGTGTGTGTGGCGGGGGGGTTGGGCAGGAGGAGGATGATGATGAAGACCAAGTGTGAGGTGCTGCACACTCACAATTCTGCAAAATACACACACACACACACACACACACACACCTTAAGTGGCTTGCAATGCTAGTCAGCAGCCACCAGAGGGAGGTGATGAGCTACAAACTAATCAGAGTGCGTTCGCCAGACCGTACTCAGGTGGCCTCACTTTATATAATGCCACTCTTCGTGAAGTCTCGCTATGGTCTACATGTACCCTGTACCTACATGTATCCTGTACCTACATGTACCCTGTACCTACATGTACCCTGTACCTACATGTATCCATGTACCTACATGTATCCATGTACCTACATGTATCCTGTACCTACATGTATCCTGTACCTACATGTACCCTGTACCTACATGTATCCATGTACCTACATGTACCCTGTACCTACATGTATCCATGTACCTACATGTACCCTGTACCTACATGTATCCTGTACCTACATGTACCCTGTACCTACATGTACCCTGTACCTACATGTATCCATGTACCTACATGTACCCTGTACCTACATGTACCCTGTACCTACATGTACCCTGTACCTACAGGTACCCTGTACCTACATGTATCCATGTACCTACATGTACCCTGTACCTACATGTACCCTGTACCTACATGTATCCATGTACCTACATGTACCCTGTACCTACATGTATCCATGTACCTACATGTACCCTGTACCTACATGTATCCATGTACCTACATGTACCCTGTACCTACATGTAACCTGTACCTACATGTATCCATGTACCTACATGTACCCTGTACCTACATGTATCCATGTACCTACATGTACCCTGTACCTACATGTATCCATGTACCTACATGTACCCTGTACCTACATGTATCCATGTACCTACATGTACCCTGTACCTACATGTACCCTGTACCTACATGTATCCATGTACCTACATGTACCCTGTACCTACATGTACCCTGTACCTACATGTACCTACATGTACCCTGTACCTACATGTACCCTGTACCTACATGTAGCTTGATGGTAAATGTCAGGAGTGGAAAAGTGGAAGGTTCCAGCAACATGCTCCTGTTCCCCTTGTGGTTGACGGTTTTTCTATCTCTTCTTTGACTCTAGAGTAGTGACCGGGTAGACCACAGTTTGGTTCTCCTCTGCTTTTGGGTCCATCTCGGAGACCCTCCCCTGGAGAGTCTCCTCTAAAGGTGCAGATCATCAGGGAGCTTCAGCCCTGCTCGTCCCGAGGGTCCCACCACGCCGGTGCGTGACCTCACAGGCCGTAACACGTATACGCACACGAAACGAACGTCACGTTATGAAGATGTCAACACGTGCAACTGCATGACGTTATAACAGCACGCTCTTGTGCCTGATGAATGAGTGTTGAACCCCAGGGGTGCAGCCGTGGAAGGAAAAAAAAACAA